>NC_137915.1:7661153-7663653 GCF_963457725.1 Sprattus sprattus | reverse complement strand
ATGATCTGAGTAAACATAGATAAAACGAATTCATAGCCACCAGAAAGCATGTGGTCTGTAAGCAGCTTGCCCCTGGTGGGTTCCATGCATGGTGGCGCCGCGTGGCCAGGCACCGTCGGCTGACTTGTGCCCACGACGCCGTGGGTAGCGCGTGACGGATGCCCCTGCCAGTGCCAGCGCTCCGCAGCCCGCCAGCGTGCCCCTAATCCCTCCTAATGGGGATTGTCATCTCGCCGCTAATTTAAACCCTCCAACCACCAGCCTCCCTCCACCTGGTGCCGCGGCTAATCCCAGTCCCAGTCTCCCCCAACCTCCTTTCTCGGCCCCCGGCCCCCTGCCCTGCTGCTGGGCCCTGGCTCTGGTGAGGAAGAGAGGGGTGGGTGGGGGGGGGAGGGGGGAATAGATGGGGCCCCCGTGCTGCCACTCCACTTCCTCCTCCTCCTCCGCCTCAACGCAAGCCTTCAATCATGCCTCCCCTGATTGTATTAATCTTATCTGTGTTTAATTACATTTTTTTGAAGACTCTTGCCGTATGCCATCTCGCCGCACAGTGGGCACTTGCCCAAGGCCCCTCATTTCACATGCGATTCTATTTAGGCCCCGCCGTCAAAGGCAGCTCTGCCGAGAGCATTTGCAAGTGCGCCGAAGTTTACCAAACTGGCCTGGCAACGTGAGGAGCTGTTTTGAACCCAAGTGTTTGTGTTGTGTATTTTTGTACATAGCTCTAGAACTGTGGTCCCACAGTAAAGGCAGTGCAACGGCAATCATAAGCACGTTTCCAAACCTAGCATTTCAATGTCAGGCAACTTAATAGTAATATGTGGTTTGGTTGTTTGAATGCAGGTTTCAGGAGTAAATAGTACAGTGTGGTCTTGGAATATTTTAAGAGTTATGGAATGAGGCCTCAACCTAGAGTGAACTCACCCCAACACATTGAAAGTTCTTTTTCAATCTTTACATTTCCATAAAAGTTTTACAGTTGTGCAATACTCAAGTTTTGTTAGGAAAAAATGCAAGTAAAGACAATTTGTCTGTTTGGAATATAAGACAGGAAGAGATAAACTTAGAGCTGGGGGAAAGAAGCATTTGGACGGAGAGAGAGAGAGAGATGGAGAAGATTGCTCTTGCTTTCCTTTGATTTTGTCAAGTGAGGGATGAAAATGTGTTGTGTTGCGGAACAGGTGTGTTTAATTGCTCCGTAGTTAATTTCAGAGCGTCGAAAGTGAGGCGGGCGCCGTCCGGATTAAGCGATAACAGAGTAACAGGTGTGCCTGCGATTTAAACCCAGACTAATTAACCCATTCGAGGGAGAAAATGATTACAGGCGCAATCAAAAAATAGTCCGCTACCTCTCCCCCTCTCATCCCAAATAAACAATCAGGCAGCTGGTCAAATAGAGGGGAAAGAATTTTTGCGTGATTGCACACTTTACCTCGGAATTTCCTTCAGCAACCTTTTTTTGGCAGAGGTAACCACCCCCGTTTGGCACATGCACAGCTCATTGGAGGGCGTGCGTGGCACCAGAGTTGGCAGGTCTGCCACCCTGATAACACACTCTCCTTCAGGAGTAATTACAGAAGGTGGACGTTAACGTTTAGGGTCATTAAGCAGACATGTTTCCGAACATGTCAGGTGAGTGGGTAGGAGTATGTGTTGGTGGCGGGGGTGTTGTATACGTGTGTGTAGATGTGTGCATTTCTGGTATGGGTGTAAGTGCTGATGGCAGCAGTGCAATGTGTGTGTAGGTGGGTGTGCTTGTGTGTGAACACACATCTTCAAGTAAGCATATACAAACAGGATGTGTGTGTGTGTGTGTGTATGTGTGTGTGTGTGTGTGTGCTTAAATGTGTGCTTGCTAAATGTGTGCAAAAACAGCTGCTCTCCTACCTCTGCTTCTTGAGATAGACATGGCACACGTTCCATAATAATGTGCCAAAGCCAATATGTATGTGTGAGAAAAGGCCTTGCCCTAGATATTTACTTAACCAACTCCTTAAAATTCGATGCGGCCCCTGTGCGTTTCATATTAGTGTGTGGCACACCCGCGGAATGCTCTATCGGGCCCCGGAGCACCCCCGCGACTTGTGTTCGGTGCGCGGCAGCTGAGGGAGCCTGTGATTTGCCTTTTGCATATTCCACCACCGGCGCGGGGTTTAAGCAGCGGACGCCGCCTCCTCGGGCGCCAGTTAAATGTATCCAAACTCCTGGCAGACAGACGCCGGCCCCCGAGGCCTCCTGTCTCAAGCCTCGCCCGCCTCGCCGCGCCACCTCCGGTTGCCTGCTCTGCAGGGAGAGGTGTGTGTGTGTGTCTGGATGTGCATATGTGTGTATGTGTGTGTGTGTGTGTGTGTGAGAGAGAGAGAGAGATAGAGTGTGAAAACTGATTACCGCTGCATTATAAACACACCTTTTTGATGTTCAGATGTTGCATGGTATGTTGTAGTAGGTGGCCTCTGTATATATAACTGTGCTGCATGAGGTGTGTGTTTACTGTGTGTGT
>NC_137915.1:7638653-7653653 GCF_963457725.1 Sprattus sprattus | reverse complement strand
TATCCCAGAATCCCCTGGCTTGAGCTCCATCATTATGTCTCCTCTGAGGGTCTTTTGCATGTTAAAACCGTGTGTGTTTGAAGAGGGGTGGGCACGAGTGTGTGTGTGTGTGTGTGTGTGTGTGTTTGAGGGGGGTAACTGTAATTGCTTGCATTTCTTCTTTTCAGCACGTGGGGTAATAATGGAAGGCTGTGTGTAATTATGTCTCGGCGGTCGCCCTGAGCCATGTCTGGCCATCGCTGGCCTGTTTGAAGGGATTAGGGGCCATCATCACACAGACAGGCAGCCACAGATGCCCCCCCTAACCTCGGCTACAGAGGGCTGGGCAAGGACAAGCACATGCTTTTACATCCAATACAGAAATCAGACGTGTGGATCCAAGTCTGCTTAATTCTGTTTCCCTCCCCCCTTTTTTCGTGGTCATTGATATCCTTCATAGCCATTCTGTGTCGGATGTCAAATTTGTTTCACATTACGACGTTTTCAGAAGGAGGATACATCGATGAGTAAATCAGAATGTAATTAGGACAAAAGCCTTTGACATTCTCTCCATTGTGTAAAAAAAAGATGGAGATCTGTGGATGCCGTATCATCTGACTCGGTCACATAAATCTATCTAATCTCTCTGTAGTAGATCTTCTGACTGATATGACACGTAAGGCAAGAGGCTTAGTGTTTGGACCCACCGTGTCCATTAAGTCCACGGTGTCCAGATTCACTTCATCTCAGCCAACCTCATCAGGCACTCCAGCAACGACGGGTCGAGCCCAGGCGATCTATAATTAACCGGAGCTCCGTGCTGATGTCATTGGCCCAGCATGGAGGTGTGGCGATTCCATGCCAAGGCACCTGTTGTTGTGAGGGGTGGCATCTGATGTCATTACCCACCCAGCCGGACCGCCAGCGTCCCCGCTGGGGCGCGAACTGTCCCCGTCCAAAGCCGACCGCGCTCAAAGGCAATCACGGGCCAGGAGAACAAGCGTCATCACCGATAGCGCCTCCCAAAACAAATTGCCTGAGCATGTTTGGTGTCTGAGGTTTAAGGTGAAATTACGTGGAATCATTCAGCAAATGCATGTGTATACAAGCCAAGTTATGTGGTGTTTGGGTGCTTGGCCCTGGGGCCTGTTAGTTGCTTGAAAGATTTAGTGCAATGACGGTGGAAATAGAGGATCACACTGTCATTAAAAATACATGTGACAGAGCAGGGGACTAAGCTTCGAAAGAATGTCTCCAGTGTAAGGAGCCCTTGCTGTGGGTTGCAGATTTAATCAATCAATCAAAAAATAAAAAAACATGGCATTCCAGCGATTGTCATACAATTCCTCCAGTTTACAGCCATTTGTCACTTTATTAGGATTTCCCAAGCAGATCCGAATCCATAAGCCTGACACAGGGACGGGGGGATTTCACAGTCCAAACTGATTTGGTGGCCGGCAGGGATCCCTTCACGGTACATATCCGCCAGCATGAGTGAATGCCACTGGGCAGGTCAGATGGGAAAAGCTGGCAGGTAAGCACGCAGGCAGAGGGAAGAGAAGGGAATGAATACGAGCAAAGGCCTGGTGGGCCTGTGGGCTTGTTTGGGCTGATCGTGTCGAGTAGTATTCATGCGCCCAGTTGCAGCAACGCAAGAGGTCCGGAAAGCATGTACTGTTTTCTGTTCACGGATCAACGTTCTCTTGGAAAAACAACATTGAGGGAAAAGTAACAAAAAAGCCTAAATCCATAAGGCTTGTGATACCAAAACTATTATGCTGACAGAGCTACTTAGATATGTACATGATTAAGGCTTAACTATTTTAACTTAGCTGAAAATGAGTTGTTCTTAAATGCTAAATGACAGATTTTGATTCTCGATATTTTAAGACTCATTACGCTCCCTTGGTGTGTTCCTCTATAAAATGTCAGCATTCTACCATTAATTTCATTTTATTCATCCTCAAACATCTGTGATTATGACAGTGCTGGGCTGATTCATTTCTCTGTGATGGTTGATGTGTTTCTTTTGTCACACGTGTCTGAAAAACCGTTACACAATTGTCAGATTCTAGAGACCCAGCATTTTTTTTTTAAGTTACCCACTCTCTCTCTCTGCCTGCTCGTAAGCGATCCCCAGGGATACGCTGGGTAATGAGTGGAGAAGTGTGTTGTCTTCTTCATAGCGGTTAAATCACTTTGACTATTACATCTGTCGAGGAGCTGCGTGCCACCGCTCTCATTTGGACCCCCTGCTCCCATCCATACACGTCTCTCACCAGGTCAATCTGCTGTCTTTGGCCTGCGTGAAATAATAGCAATTAATATTCTTCCCCCAGAGCACAACCAAAACTTCCTCCCTCCGTTGTGTTTCTGGGTTTTGTGGGATTCATAATTGTGCGCTTTTATTTTACTGGAGTAAGCACATCATAAACTATGGGAGATATGCTGGAGTTATCATGCTGTAAATCTGTTTTACTGCGAATAGCCTCGTGTGTTTTTTTTTTTTGCTACCGGTTTTGTCTGTCTCCAGCCAAGTTGGCTGAAGTTTCTTGTGTGTTCTTGAATGCAGAGGCTTTGGGACGAGAGACCTTGGCCCTTCCTCGGGGAGTTGGGGTCTTGTTCTTTAATGCTTCTGTAAGCTCTTTGGTCAGTTCACTGGGCAACTCTGCAGGGATGGCTCTCTCCGGTCAAGAGCTTCAGCATGTTACTGCCTGACAAGCCTGAAGGTTTCAGAAGAGTTTCCCCGGCCATGATGAATATATCGGAGGCCCCAGAGACAACCATGCAAGGGAGCATGGGAAATACTCTGATCCGCTTCCAACCAGTTCCCTGACCCCAAGGTAGCAACTGGCACATAACCACACCCTTAATGAACACACACACACACACACACACACACACACACACACACACACACACATACCAGATACACACACACCAAAGACATACATACATATACAATGCACGTACACGCTCACATCTGGATCGAGTTGCGGTCAATGAAAGCCCCAGGATACACAGGGCTCAGTGGCAGGGCATGCGTGGGTGAGAGGCAGGGATCCGCCGCACCATGGTGAGGCCTCTCCATCACTCCGGCTCCTGGCTTTGACAGGCCTTCGACTCCGGGGCCCATCAAGGTCTCGGTGTAGCCTGCTCCCGCCGAGCTGCTCTGAGCAGAGGAGTCCCGCATCAGTCTAATGGATTACTCACCCACGTCACCTGTCCGAGGCCATTGCTGTGAGTGACAACCGCGGGGCACACGTGCAAACACGGCACGCTGTGGGGGGCGGGGACTGGCGCCACACCATGGGGGCGACAAACCAGAGCGCCAGAGTAAATGCTAACTTAATAACTTCAACAGTAACATCTCTGTCCAAGGAAAACAAATGCCCCTCACAACATAACATACACAAGCCACACTTCAGGTTGCAATTCCATGAAGCCAAAATGACAAGAGAGCTATCACTGCGATAACATGGTAAACTAAAAAAGATTTACCAACATAAGCTACTTTCTCTAAACAGCTATAGTATTCTTTCTAGCTAACATAAGAAATATGCACTAATTAGCAAGAATGTCACTTGCAGGCAGCTTGGGATCCTGTTCACTATGACTAATCTTACAGTACACTGCACAGTAACTACTGAATTGTGAATACGCAGCTGTACATTTGTAGATAGTCCCGTAAGGTCATTTCTTCTGCCGTGCAGACGCACAAAGGGTGCACGACAGCGTGCTAACCAGTAACCTATCAGTCTCTCCCCCCTACACAAGCCACGCACAGCAATTTCCAACTCACGTAAGGGAGACAGAGGGGGGAAAAAAAAGGTCACGTCTTTTTTTCCTCATCATTTACCCTTAATTCGGCCGAGCCTGCGGTCAGGGTCAGGTGTCGCCTCTCCGGACTTGGCCCGGGCATGTGGATCGCCGCGGCGATAATCAGGATGATCCATTAGTGTCGTGTCTAATGATCCATTTACTCTTAGCGCCATAAAGGGCATCCGGTGAGATTTACTATTTCCCCCCGAAAGGTCTCGTGCTAATGGGCACCAGGGACTGGGAACAGGCATAGGGATTGTTTTTGTGTGTTGGGAATTCACTCCGACGCGCTGCACTGTAACTCACTAAGGATGAGCCCAGACAGGGAGGAAACTATTCCACTGTATAGCTTCAGCTATCCCGATTAGAACCCCATTCTGCATTTGTCAGGCTTTCTCCTTCATTTATATCTGTCTTTGAAAATGAATGTCAAGCGAGGGGTTTTGGATTAAGACGAATATGACACTGCGCCTGTTTAGTAATGGGTGTGAGGTCAAGTATTGATTTCGTCTCGAGAACACCTTGAGGGAACTGGAGGGGTTTATTAAGGGCGTGTAATAAAGTCATTATGAACATGGCCTTGACAGGGCTGACACGGCTCTGATGGGTGTCATGCTAAGGTTGGGAGAGCTTCATAATGGCCGTAATGACTAATCAATGCGGCACGCATCATCAGACTACTTAGTCACTCTGGTCTCGTCATCAGGCACACAGGGCCTCTGACAGAAGGGTACATGCATGGGGTCACTACATAAAGATGGACTCATGGCACATACTTAAACACACACACACACACACACACACACACACACACACACACCTCCCCCACCCGCCTCACACACACACGCACACAGAGAGAAAGAAGCACACACACACACAATGCAATACATTTTACATTAGAACTAAGGTCTTTCATCAGTTTAATAACAGGGCACACGGTTGCTGGCAAAGACTGGAAGTTGGGCGCACGCAACACCAAGTTATATTGAGGTAACCTTTACACAAGTGCTGATATTTCATATGGCTCTCAATTACCCCCATATGTAACCTGCTTGTTATTTAGCCCTACGACTCCTCCATCAAGGACCCTCAGTGGGGTTGTGCAGAGCATCCGTCAGGCGAGTCGGGCCACGCAGCTAAATAGGACATAAAAAAAGATCTATCTAAACGTAACCTTTGCTGTCTCCAATTTGATGATGCAGAGGATTATGGCCTGGGCAGGTAGCCGGCGCTAGAGCTTCGATGCTAGCGCTGAGAATGAGCTCTTATTCAGTGTTTTTTCATGTTCCTCCCATGTCATCAGTATGAGACGCCGTTCTTTCACGCGAATGAGGGTTGTGTGGCTGTCTCACAGTTCAGCTTGTCATACTTTGAGCCATGGACCTTTGCCACTTGCGTGACCCTTTGACTAGGCGTGTGCAAATGCTTAAAGTGGCAAAGTATCATTCAGAAGAAGTTTAGGAGATAATTTAGAACTGTTGAGTTAACATACCTCTATTCTCGCCCTCTTGTAACAGTGGGTGGGGGTGGATGACAGGTGAAGACATTTGCACTGTGTGTGTGTGTGTGTGTGTGTGTGTTTGTCACCACCCTGTCACACTGGTACTAATGACAGCACAGTACTTTACTCTCACCTTGCTGCTATGAAGGACTTTCCATAAGTAACTCAACTCAGGCTGCGGATAGACTGGCTGGCTTGAAGCTGTTTAGTGCCATGTGCTGTACCCTTCATGTCCGCTCTGAAACAATCACAGTCACTATTATACAGCTCTTTAAACTCACCTCAAATTAATCTTTAGCTTTTCTAGGACATTTACAATTGTGTTGTAATGATGTATCTGAATTAATTCACATCATAGTCATGTAATTCAACCATATTTTACCTGAATCCTATTACAGCCCATTAAGTGTGATTGCTTTCTCAATAAATGTAACAATAAACGTAAATTGAATTGCCATTTGTCGTCTTTTTACGGCACCAAGTCTTACAAGATTCAAAGTTTTGTTTTTATACTCTCATAATGAAATTAGGACACCCGGGGGTCAGGTAAAGTGGTATTACAGAGGGATCACACAATGTGCCTCTAATGAATGCTAGACCAGGACAAATACAGCAGCTGCCGTTGGTATTCTTCTGGTTTTTCGGGTAAGGCGCAGACATTTTGTCCCCTTTATTGGGACACAGGCTCTCATGTCAAACTGAGCGGCGTATGAATCCACTGATTTGGGGGAAATGTAATTCTAATTTATCATTTTCTGCCACAGGCGTTAAATTCCCAGACTGGGGAATTTCAAAAGGCGTCTGACACAAAGGAGTCTATGGGAACTTTGCCTATCCAGTCAATCAGATGGACTCCCCATAGTGACCAAACACATGCAAGTTGTGTTCTTTGAGGGTATCAAACAAGTCCTTTTTCTCCTCTGCTAGATATCAAAATCATGTAAGTAACAGTCATCCCTCGTTTTCTGTCTCGTCTTCCTCGCTCTGTGTGTGTGTTTTATTTATTTATTTATTTATGCATTTCACGAGAGCTCATTTCTGTGTGGCCATAATCAGTGGAGGACACAGACCCAACTTCAAAGGCCAAAGGGGGCCACAGAGAGGGAGAGCAGCTGCTGTCTGAGAGAGTAGAGGGAGAGAGAGAGACAGAGAGAGAGAGAGGGACAGAGAGAGGGAGAGAGAGAGACAGAGGGAGACAGAGACAGAGGGAGACAGAGGGAGAGAGAAAGAGGGAGAGAGAGAGAGGGAGAGAGAAAGAGGGAGAGAGAGAGAGGGAGAGAGACAGAGAGAGAGAGAGATACAGAGACAGAGAGAGGGAGAGGGAGAGAGAGAGGGAGAGAGAGGGAGAGATAGAGAGAGAGAGAGAGACTGACTTAGGTGTTCAGCTGAATAGAGCTTGAAACAGGAAATGGACAATGTAAGCCAAGGCTGAAATTCAGTATTCAAGGTAATAAATGATATTAAGCATTTCCATAGACTCACAACCACACAAACAACGTTTATGTACGTAAACTTAATACACCAACAGTATTTTCACATGGGTTCCTGTGAACCTTAATTACTAATAGGATAAGTCTATGTATTCCATTACTTATTATACAAGGACAAACCACTTCCGAAGCAAAACACAAAGACACGCACAGACACACAAAGAAAGAAAAACGAATGGAGAGACATACAACTGAGATAGTGTTTTTTTCCATCAGAGATGGCCTGGCTCCTCATTACCGTTTAGCCACAGAGGGCACACCAGTGTTGACTGGGGTTGCTGTTGGTGGTGTTGTACCTGTGGAGACGGAAAGTGCTCTCAGTTTGTGTTTGGAGGGCAAAGAAGACCACTGAGCTCCTACAAAGACAATTAGGTGACAGGCATGTGGCCCGCGTGTGGACACGCCTGCCGCAATTACCTCGACGCTAAGACCAACCAAAGATTATCTCACAGCGACTTATCGTCCGTTTTATTGATTTGCTGTTAACGGAAAGGTTTGCATCCTTTGAGAGCGAGATGGAGAGATGTTTTGAATGTGGCCAGTAGTAGTGCACCGTTGTCTGCCGGGTTGAGTGTGGGCTTTAGGTGCAGTGGCTGTCTGTAGTTCCACTCATAGCCATTAGAGGTCACTCAAGAGCAGCGAAGCGCTTTGTCTCAAGACTGATCTCTGTGTGAGAAGGGACAACATGCCTCTCTTCCAGTTGGTCAAACAGATTTACCTTACCTTCAGCCACAGTTCATGAAAAAAACAACACATCCTATGTCAGCAAGGGACACCATGTTGGAAAGTGTATGTGTCACCTTAAAAACCATGAGCCTTCTCCCATACCTTTAAGTACATATTCAGTTCTCCGTACTTTCCTATCTCTCTGGCCCTGAACTCAGCACTGGATTAAAACAGACTCACAGTGCAAGTGCTCTCTTTTCCATAACAAGAGATGTTCCCCTGTACCTGGTGGAGCAGGACTCTTCATACAAGGGTTTGGGTACAACGATAGAGCTCCTTTGTCCCCCTAAGAACGACTTCATGGTCCTGGTCCATAAATAATTCCTGCCTTTGTGAGCAAGATGCATTGCAGGGGTAAACCTGGGAGCAAGATTGATCTGGTGTAGGGCATTACTTATCTATTCCGTTCACATTAGCCCGCCATTATTCATGGCACCGTTTGCCCATTTCTCCATCTATCTCCATTAATATTTAAACATGTCTTGACATCTTTATGGACTGCTTGTTCTGGAGTGCAATTAAAAAGGAGCACTGTCCCTCCATAACCATACGTATGCCATCAAAGTGGCAATACATTCTCCAAATGAGCATTTAGCATTGTCTTTTAGAGAGCATTTGATCTTTTTATAAATAGCATGATCACGGCCTGCTACATACTGTATCATGGCTCTTGTTCCCGAGCCTCCAGCGGTACTGGTTAAGGTCCTTTATACAGCTGACGATCAGTCTCTTCTGTTTTTGCCCTATTAATCTTTTCCCAATGATCTTATAAATGACTGTGTTGAATGTGGTGTTGACGGAGTTGCCGTGTTGAATGGGCAGAGCATTCAGTCGGATGCAGATGGATGGACGGACGGCTGCTTGGCTGCTCGGCTGCTCGCTAACAGCGCTGGCAGCTCTGCTGTGGTCGGGGCGTCACTGCTGTCGTGCTGCTTGATGAAACCAAGGAACCGCCAAACCATAAACACCCATCAAGGGTCCCCCGAGCCAAAGCGGCGGGGAGACGCGCCGCCGTTCGACAACAACACGGCCGCCCGCGTGCTGCATGGCCCTGGCGCTCCGCTGGGAGACTTTCAGGGGAAAAAAAAAAAAACTTGAGCGTTTGACCACCTGAGAGCAAGTCATTTTCTCGGCGCGCGCACTCCTCAAGCATGACCGTCAAAAGGCCTCCAGGTTCCCCAGCAACGTCCTTCTTCTACCCCCACCTGTCTTTCCAAACGATGATGGCATTTATGAAAACAGGAAAGTGCATGAAAAAAGAGTATGAAAAAAAAATCAGGTCTGCAATCAGTAGCTTTCCGTATACCTTGATCTTTACAAGGTACAAAGATCTGTGTGTGTGTGTGTGTGTATATGTGTGTGTGTGTGTGTGTGTGTGTGTGTGTGTGTTATTCATCCTATGAGTCGCCATGCCATAGTGACCTTCCAGTCCTCAGTCATGTTCTACAGAGGCTAAAACCCTCCAAAGGTGCAATTTGGTCAATTGAGCTCCATAAGTGCCTTTCGAGAGATTGAGAGAGCACTGGAGAGAGAGAGGGTGAAAGAATGAGAGCGAGAGGGTGAGAGAATGAGAGTGAGTGGAAACGGACGTAAATGACTGCCTTGACTGCCAAGTGTGAGTCTGTTACAGCAGGGTCAGGATGGCCATCTCGCCGTAATCACCACTGCCTCGCTCTCTGCCCCCTGTCCATCACAGACACCATGGCGACACAGAGATGTAGACAGCCATTGGCCGGGCGCTTGGCAATGTCATGGCTACAGATATCATTTTGGCAATTTTACCCAAAGACTACACTCCCCTTTTTGTCCAGTGTAAAAAAAAGGGGGGGAGACTCACGTCTTCCAGTCCGCACTCTACCACTTCAAGAAACTATATCAAGCTGCTAATTTAAATGGCTGGATAATCAACATCCAATCAAATTGCACCCAACCTCACCCTCTCTTCTTGTCCCCCTCACCCAAAAAAACGCCCTCTAGCTGTCTCCAATGGGGCCTCTAGTCCATTACAATCAAAGCAGCTTTCTGCGGACATCTTAGCTCTGCTTCCTTCCTTTCTCCTCCTTTCCCTAACGCTCCTCCGAATTCCCTTTTTTTGGACTGCTGCTGCTCGGCAAAAAAGAAAGGAGAAGAGGGTGGGGAAGATGGAAGAAAAAGAAGAAAAAAACACGATTTGCATTGTCTTCTTCAGAACTGTGAGCTTCTGCAAGTGTCTCCCTCTCTCTCTCTCTCTGTCTCTTTCTCTCTGTCTCTCTCTCTCTCTCTCTCTCTCTCTCTCCCTATCTCTCTTTCTCTCTGTCTCCCTCCCTCTCTCTCTTTCTCTCTGTCTCCCTCCCTCTCTCTCTGTCTCTCTGTCTCTCTCTATCTCTCATGGTGTCTGTATTGACTAAACAGAGGATCACAGTCAGGGCCCTGTCTTCTGATCCTCTTTGTCCTCCTCCCCTTTGATGAGAGCATTTGTGCTGCTGCTTTGATATCCACCACACTTTTAAATGGATTTTTTTTCTCTTGCCTTCCATTCTGTTTTTTTTGTCACTGAAAAATACACATACCATAGATCTAGCCCAGAATCCTAAGTGCTGTTTTTCGTCTGGTAGGATTAGAAACATTATTTACTGTTACGCTTGCTGAGAAGTTGTTCTACACAAAGTCTCTTTCTGCACATTGTCTGTCTATAGGTCGGACGGGGAAAAAAACAGGAGGAGCTTTTAGAAAGATGTGCAGCAAACAACTGCTCTAGAACAGAATAGGTGAAGACTGCCTAAGGGCTCAGATACACATACGCGTTTTTGTAAAAACGGGACACGAGCAAATGCATTGATTCCTATGGTACGGCGCGTTTAAAGCGTGCGCCCCTTCTCCACCACGCGTTGCGTCTTTGAAGCGTTTTTTAGGTGCGCTTAAAAGTTGAACTATTCTCAACTTTCCAGCGCAAGGCAGGGAAGCGCACCGCTTCTGTTTTGGCCGCCGCACTTTGCCAAGGCGTTACTGAAGCGTTTCTGCCTGAAAAAAGACGCGTATGTGTATCTGAGCCCAAAGAATGTAAGGCTCTCTACAATGGACCAACACAGATTTGCCATGTCATCAACGTCAACATAATTCAACATAAACATACTCTCTATTGCTTAAATGTAGCTCTTTTTTGGGGGGCGGGGCGGGGGGTTTGAAATGAGTGGAAACAAAAAAGATCCTTAAGCAAATACAACTTTTTAACAGAAGTCTAGGATCTCTTTCCAGAGCTGCAAAATGGCCTGTACTTTAACAAAACATATTGAAAGGTGGGGGACTGGGCAAAAGCTAAGTTCTTGCTTCCCAAGAGCTACAGCTTCTCAGCTCTCATGAGGCTCTGAGACTTGGAGGTGAACTTTTGGTGAACTTCTCCTGACCTAAACAGAACTCCACACCTCAGGCTGAGTGGAACGTATCGCATTAGCACTCAGATTGTAGCATCCAGAACTCCTAATCTCACCCGAGATGTATTTCATACCCACTGTACCACAAATATGCACATTTGGTCCCTGAAAATCCCATGGAATTCCACGGAGGGATACATTTGATATAAAGGTCATGTTCGCAAATTGATTTGCGCAAGAGAGCTTAGTGTGTATAAATCTTCCAGTTGTGCCTAACTCCTAGCCTAGCCATCTGTTTAAGTTGTTGCCTTTACTTTAGTATCAAAGTTGACAGATTGAATAGTTATGAACCTCATTTTCATTTGATTCACTATCACTCCGCTACCATTCTGACATGTGTTGTCTTCATAACCATACATAACCAACCGAATTCTCGTAGTGATCTGCATTCACAAAACCAGTGCTCTCTGCGGTTGGTGACTTTTGCAATGACCACAACCAACTACGAGCTTGTATTTCACTCGCCGTTACGGTGGAGCCCCATGGCAGAGGTGAGTGTCACTGACCGGCAGGCCAGCTGGTGGACAGCAGTGCCTGGCCAGTGGGGTCTGCTTGGCACATTGGACGCATGGTTCACATTCCGCCCGGCCTTTTGATGCTCAGAGTGAGTCGAGACTTAGGGCCCTGCTCCGCAGACGTCTCCATGGCGAAACAGCCCGCCGCCACCACAGGAGGGATGTTTTCAGTCGGGTGACTCACGTCAAAGAGATGGGTCAAGTTTGGGCCATCTATCACACAGGGGGAGGGAAAAGGTGGAGTCTATTACTCTTTGACAGGCGCAGGGCCAACGTAAAAAAAAAAAAAGGCAAGAACTTTCCATTCCAGTCCATTTAAGAAACGATTAACTTTCATGCATCTCAGAAATGAGAGCTTGTTTTATTTTCATTTTGAGTACGGCGCATTTAGCTGAGCAGAATATTCGTGATTACGAAATGCTCTAGAGCCTGAGATTTAAATTCATAATGACACAGTTACCATACTGTTTTCCACATCAAAGCATGCAATGTGAAAGTGACACAATTAACTAGACTCTTTGATGTAAGCCTTGTCAGTCAGTGTGGCAGAAAATGGGCAATTATCTTCTAGGCAATGTATGTGAATCCCGCTCACAGCCACCTTGCAAATTGGAGGTAGCATTTTACCATTAGCGTAGCCCACAACACAAACAAAGACATGTTCCCCCGGAGGCAAACAGCCTTTAAGAAACTCCCACATCCCATCTTCACACATACTCATATGTTCTGCTTCACACACATTCCCCTGCATGTCAACCATTTATTTTTCAAAGGCTGGATGGTGGTGGTAGTGGGTGGGTGGGGGGGACCAATGAAGCAAGTGTTTGTGCACCATGGTTTGGACAGGGGGGGGATCTTTGGAGCAGTGTGCCCTTCTGACTGGACTCAGTGCTGTTGTTTTAACAGAAGGAACTGCAATGGTGTGGAACAAGCCTGTTTTTCCTTTCCTTCTCTCTTTCTATTTTTTTTTTTTTTATGGCAGGTCATCCCAGGGACAGCCCCCCACTGCAGAGCTATACGATCCCTGGCCGGCCCCCCCAAGGTGCCACCAAGCACTGGCCTGAGACCTGTTTGATCCTCCACCTGCTGTGAAGACCTCACTCCCGAAACAGGCTTTGGCCCCCTTCTAGACCGAGCCTGGAGCCGGAACGGGCAGTGTGTTAAAGTCAACAGCAGTGGATCAGGAGGCTCTTTGTTCTCAGGGAGCATTTTTTTTCTTGGGATGCTGACCTCTGGGAGGTCAAAAACATTGGTCAAGACAGTGACCATCTGAGGAGATGATGATAAGCAGAGACTCTCGTAAAGTCAACACGTGCTATCTTTTCTTTGTCCTACTACAATCATCACGATTGCATTACTTTTCTGAATTTGAGTGGGCTATCTAATAACAGTTTTTTGAAGGTTTGGCATGGGAGAGGGAACACGGAGAGTACATGAACAAACACTGCAGGGTCTGAGACTCCGAATCTAGTATTTTGAGGAGGGTTGTGTGTTTTCTAGTGGGCTGGTGTGTTTTTTGACCGCTCTTTGCTTCCTGTCCAGAGGACCCATCCATCTGTGGCAAACAGACAGCAGAGACAGACCCCATGCTGGAGCTCTGGTGAGAGGAAGCCATCGCTCACAACGCTGCCCCTGCAGCTAGCAACACATAACACTCGCCCACCACTGGTGGATGCCTGAGGATGACCCCTGTGTGTGAGATTTTGTTTGTGTGTGTGTGTGTGTGTGTGGTTGTTTGTGTGTGTGTGTGTGTGTGTGTGTGTGTGTGTGTGTGTGTGTGTGTGTGTGTGTGTCTACGGTTGTGCTTAGGGCAGCAACAGCAGGGCACTAGTGTTATATGCTTTTCTTCCCACCACCGTTTTTAGATATGGCATTATGATACAAGCTCACTTATGTTTGAGTTCATGAAACAGGGTCAGAAGAGGATTCAATAAGATATGTGTCAGTGAATCATACTTTCCAACTAATGTACAACATCCGAGTCTACAGACAGACAAGCTCGCTAATGTTTAAGTTCATGGGCTGTTCATCTCCTAGGCTGCCACTTAGTGGGAAAACTGCCAATATAGCCTCATCGTTCATAACAGTAGTGAAAAGTGAAACTGACTCTATGGCAGAGGTGTTGTAGACACACACACACTCTGTAATCCACCTCTGCATTTGACCCATCCATGGAAGTGACACACACACAGTGAAGTGAAGTGAAGTAACACTAACCCGGAGCAGTGAGCTGCCTTATGCGTCGCCCCGGGGAGCAGTGACCGGGGTTAGGTGCCTTGCTCAAGGGCACTTCAGCCGTGGATGTGAGCATGGGAGAGAAGTGGTCTACCACTTCCCCCGCCCACATTTTTTTTCTACTGGTCGGGGATTGAACCGGCCAACCTACGGTTTCCACCCCGAAACCTTAACCAGTAGGCCACGGCTGCCCCAAGAGCATTGTTGTCGATGATGATGTCCTTATTTCCTCGTCTTTAGCATTCTTCTTTGGATTTATCGTTGATTGGGGATTTGCCTTGGTCTAGCCGTCGTTGGTGGCGTCATAGATGACTTCTGAGGCCAAGTTCAGATTTACAGCGCTTCCAGCAGGATGCGATCCCAAGAGGATAGGGGACCACAGGCCTGACTCTCATATCTATTAGTAGAATAAAAGACACGTTTCGGCCTTACGCCATCGTCAGTGTGACACACACACACACTGACGATGGCGTAAGGCCGAAACGCGTCTGTACGAAAATAAACTGGTCTTATTTCTAAAGAGAAAAGCTTGAGAGTGCGGTTTTTATTCTACTAATAGTTAACATTCTTTTACTCGCACCCGAAAACGCATTCATAGCATTCACGCATTCAGAGCTCACCTATCCCTACTAATACCTGACTCTCATATCTGCCTGCTCATGGCTGATTCCTCCATCAGCCTAATGCTAGATATAGCCTAGTGGCTAAAAGGAAAAGAAGAAAATATACCACCAATCTTACAGGCGGCAGAAGGAAAAAGTATAATAACATCCAGATATGACATCTTGATTATAACCGAGTAACACGCGTTGTTGCTCTATTAACAACTCACTCGCTCACACTATACACACAGTTACTAAGCTTATAACTCCTTCATCTTGGAATGCCGCTTGGACCTGTTAAGGGAAAACTAAACCTTGGAACCACAAAGTGACATTTGACCATAATTCCTAGACCTTGAAACTCACCAACAAATTCATGGCTACAAAAGATAGGTGGTTAGTTACAGTAAAGCAATTTAAAAAGGAGGGCCGCAGCAATTTTACAGTAAAAAAAATCTACAACAAATAGTGTAGTTGAATCAGTGAGCCACTAGAGTCAGCAAGTGCCTGTATGTCGTGTCCAGTATGGTGTAATGTGGTGTGCACCACACAACCCAGTTATTATGGAGACCACAGGTGTAGATAATTAAACTGACAAACTCTTCAGCCACACCTACTGCCCAGCACTGGCTGCTCACATGCTTTTAAAACAGAAATTACAATTCATTTCAATATTTGAGTGTTTGTGACAAAAACAGCAACAGCCTTTGTTTGATAACA
>NC_137915.1:7626153-7633653 GCF_963457725.1 Sprattus sprattus | reverse complement strand
GATTTCATCACCTGGGTAATGGATAATTACACTGCTTATCTCGATTTTACCCTAGTTCCCACTCTTACCGTTGGTGTAGACATTCAATTAGGAACATAAAGCAGAAGTGAAAAAAAATACATATATTTTGAGAAAGGTGCCAGCGATGAATTCACTTACACGCACAACACGCGGAGAGAGGGAGAGAAGGACACACGCGCAGAAACAGCAGTGAATCCTACTCATTAAATGAAAGAATCCACAGCATTACATCGCTATATGAAACAGGGCACAGTATCATCGGATGCAGTGTTTTCAGGTAGAGAAGTCGTTTAGTTAACAGAAGGTTGCTAGTTCGATTCCCTGTCGAAGCGTCCTTGAGCAAGACACTGAACCCCTAATTGCTCCTGATGTGCAGTGTGCCGTCAGTGTAAATGTAAAAATGTGTAAACATCCCTGTAAGTCGCTTTGGATAAAAGCGTCTGCTAAATGACTAAATGTAAATGTTTGTCAGTGTTGCCACTCGTCCACCCTCCGTCCCCTGTGACTGTGTCAAAGAGGAAGGCCACAGAACACTATGGTCAGGCAGTGATCCAACTCTGCAGCAAAGACTTGCCATGGACCATATGGTGCCGCACTGTATGTTGTCTGCACATGGTCAGCCATTGTGGTTAAGCTCATCTCTCTTTTCTCTTTTGAAACTCACAGCGGAAATGAATTTGCCAAAATCTTGTGAACGAAGAGACACGGCCTGTTTTTAAAAGATGAAGAAGTGACAGCCTTGCACTTACAGCTCTGGAAGTGATGACAGCCGTTCTGACTGACAACACAGCATGGAACCCAGCACACAATCTCCAGGGGTCCGTGAAGCCCTCTCTCCGGCTATGGAGAAAATGGCAGGACTTCAGTGATAGCTTTCAAAAAATGTACATGACACCGTCGACAAACAAACACATGTTCGTCGCACACACCCGGACACATGCTAACACACACAAATACAAACACAGCTCTGCAACCACACAGACATACTATTAGTGTGTATAACTGGACAGACATCAACTCCCACAATGTGCCTCAGTGTTCACTGTCACAGTTGTCACATTGCTCCATAACTAGTGCACACATGCCTCCAAGTCTGGCTTCATCCATTTGCCAATAGCCCTTCCCAGATCTAAGAGCAGGCGGATGTTTTCCATCTGAGGGAGAGAAGTGTGTGAGGAGTGCTGATTTAGACATAACGAGCCCAAACACTCACAGATGCCTGCGCCGGCTCTTCCTGCGTGTGACAGAAGGAGAGGCAGTGTGCTTCTCCACAAGGCCGGAGCTGACGGTGGGGAAATTCACAGCCCACTGAAATACACACACACACACACACACACACACACACACACACACACACACAAACGCACATACAAACACACACACACACACACACACACACACACACACAAGCGCACATACAAACACACACACATACACACACACACACACACACACATACACAAACGCACATACAAATGCACACGCACATCCCTCGGTTGACAGCACAAGCCAATACGGAAAGCATACGGCGTATGCTCTTGGAGACGTTAAGTCTTTGCAAACACAAACATAAACATGTAAACAGAGATACAGAGTGAGAGAGAGAGAGAGAGAGAAAAAGAGTGAGAGAGAGGGAGATAGAGCTCAAGCATGGTCAAACACATAGAAATGAAATACCACATGAAATACCCCAAACGCATTTTCTATTAGAGATTATTTTCAATCCAGTGTCAGCTCAGTCAACCAATATTCAGTTTAGGTTGCTTGTGAACACCAGGGCCAAAAGTGTTGAATATCTCACAGAAATGCTTTGATTGAGACCTCAACGATGATTAGTGCCTAGTTTGCTGAGCGAAAGCACTCCTTCTGAACTGTAGCGAAGAGAGAGCTCTGTCAGATTTTCTTCAGGGATCTGAGCGTGGTACATGGGCTTGTGGCGTCTCCCTTTTGGAACATCTGCGTCTGATACAGCACAGGAGCAAGAACCACCCATGGAGCAAGACCAAGACCTAAAGCAGTAAAGCTATAGCAGCTTACTGCCTTCAAAGAGGCAACGCAGTCTCTCTCTCTATCTGTTCGTTCTCACTGATGTCTCATTCATCCTCTCCCTCAGTCACTCGCCTGCTCTGTGTGTGTTTGGCTGTGTGTGTGTGTGTGTGTGTGTGTCTGTGTGTGTGTGTGTGTGTGTGTGTGTGTGTGTGTGTGTGTGTGTGTGTGTGTGTGTGTGTGTGTGTGTGTGTGTGTGTGCTTGCAGGCATGTGCTAGCCATCAGACATTTGATTGCTATGGCGTGTTTTCAGAATAACAATGCTGGATGACAAAAAATAAAATTGTAGTCATGGTTACATCATGAGTGTGAAGTTTTATTGCAAACTCGTGTGCATTAGAGAGTCATGGTGACGGTGTGCGGTTAAACTAAAACTACATCAGTGCAATGATTTGAGGTTCAGGACATTACATGTGCAGTACAAAGATCTGTGTATGTGCATCATGTGTCAAAAATGGACTGAGGAGAAAAACACAAATACATATATCCAGCCACCCACCCACCCACCCCCCCCCCCCCCCCACACACACACACACACACACATACACACTAACAGACATAGAGAGAGCCACAGAGAGAGAAAGGTGAAAAGATTAAACCAAAGAGAAAGGGGGAAAAAATGACAATAGATGGAGGACGGAGTGGAGAGCGGATTGGGAAGGAGAGGAGAGGAGGTGAAAAGGCATTAGTGGCTCCAGCCAGCTGCCAAATGGTGCCCTTGATTGCCTCTCATCCAGTTGAGAAACAGAAGGTGTGAGGGGTGATTAGCCAAGCCCCGATCCCTGCTGAACAGATGTTAATAACAAAGTGCACGTTCGCTGTGTTTAATAGCCGGGTGTGCCAGGCTTGGCTGGCGACGGCCCTCTCTCTCTCGCTTTCTCTCTGTCCCTCTCTCTCTCTGTCTCTCTCTCTCTCTCTCCCTCTTCCTTTCTTTCCTCAGAGAGATGGGCAAGTGTGCATTTGTGCTGGTTGCACTCTCTTCCGTAATGAGCTCCATATTTGCAAGAAAAGGTAATGATAATCTGTCACCGTGCACAAACCAAACACTGCAGATGATAGTGTCACATATTACTGAGATGGAGGTGATGGTTTAGGGTATTCTTTCTCTTTCTCTCTCTCTCTCTCTCTCTCTCTCTCTCTCTCTCTCTCTCGTTCTCTCACACACACACACATACAAACATACACACATCGGATCGCAAACAAACACACACACACAACCATGCACTTTCTCTCCTCACCCAGCTCATCCACAATGTCCTTTTTTTTAACTGTAAAGGTTTAGCACCGTGATTGCACTTCTCATGAGACCCCAAATGATAAGGTTTTAACAAAGCGAGTTGATCGGACTAATTGGTATCATTTGTGTGTCTGGTTGCAGGCCTGAAAGAGTTGCATATGGCATTAATAACAGTGTTGGAGAATGAGCAGTTGGGTCGCTGCCCGCCATGAGTCAGAAGTGTGGTGCAGTGAAGGTTGCGAGGGTATTCCTCCGACACACTAAAATGTATCCGATAAAATATGTAATGGCGGGCGAACTGCTGAAGCAAACAAAAAGGAGCGGAGATGAATGTGTCTGGAAAGGGTTAATCGGGTGAGGAGAATCGTATTAGCACAACATCCACGCTTAGCTTGTTTATGAAAGATAAAGTGAAGTCAGTGAACAGCTGCAGAGTAAAATGTCATTCTCTGTTCCAAAAGAATACACAATTTACTTATAAAACATTAAAAAGCCACCAAATGCTATGAATTATTGAATAAAGCAGATGCCACAAATTGAATAGCTTTGCACTCGTTTTTCATGATTTTTTTTTCACTGTGTCTATGGAAGCATTGTATTTTTCTCTCTCTTTCTCTCTAGCCCCTCTCTCTCTCTCTCTCTCTCTCCCTCACTCCCTCTCTTTTTCTTTATTTTTTGACACTCAGCATGAGAGGAAGTTCATCTTGCTCTGCAACATCTCCATGGGACACACACACACACACACACACACACACACACACACACACACGCGCGCATGCAAGCACACAGACAAGCTGACAGGGTGAAGAGAAAAAAATTGTAGCGTTTTCAACACCAAGTGATACCTCACTTATGCTCTCGAATTGATGCCTTCTCCCCAAATCAGAGTGGGGGGGCTGTAATGAATGCACTTCAGACGTGAGGAGGGAGGGCCTGGCGGGTGAGGCCTGGGTATTCTGACTTGGAGAGCCGGGACTGGATTGCCATTGTGTCAGATGAATGTAGTCTTTTTTGTGTTATTTAAATTTCACAGGGACAGAGAGATGATAATACAAACCCCTGTGGTAGATAAATGACTGGACCAGGGAAACACACACACACACGCACACACACACACACACACACACAGCCTCCCTCCCACACCCTCACACACACACACACACATAACATCTCAACCTCCATGGGAAGGCTGCTGTCTGTCAAATTATGATTCGGAATGTATTAAAAACATCTCTCCCAATCTCCGTGGACTCATTCAACATACATCCTTCAATTTGTCACTCACATAACCAGATGCCAGGTTTAGGTTGAGCTGTTTCCCCTTTCCTTGAGGACAGACCCATTGTTCCATCCTAAAGACTTGGAGCCTACTGTTTATATCATAAACATCTAAATGTACATATCAGGCAACAATCTAGCCAGCAAGTCGACCAAATGAAGAAAAGCCAACTGGGGAAAGAAGGCCAGGACACGGCACATGGGAGTGAGAAAAAGAATGAAAAAGGGGCTGATTATAAGAGCGAAAGACAGAAGAGCGAGAGAGTGAGAGCGATGTGATGTGATGATCAGCCAAGGCCGTTATTTGAAATTGAAAGAATATGAGGATAGTTAAGAGTTATATTCCCGCCGGAGTGTGCTCCGTCACCGGCGTCGGGCACGGCGGCTGTTTAATGGACACTCATGCTCCATCTCCTCGCCATTCCATTACTCCCGTCTCCAAACTGCCGTTTCATGCACACTTTGGCGGCCCCCTGCTGCTCACGCTATTTATTGAATACATTCTTGTTTTGTTTTTTTTTCTCCCCTTTTTACTCCCCAAAAAACACTCTTTCCACCTGAGCTGTCGCCTGCAACTTTGATGGCTGCTGAAGCGTGCCAGGCTGGCCATCCTCACGGGGCGGGGGGGGGGGGGGGCTGGGGGGGGGGGGGGCGGGGGGGGGTTGATGTAATGGGTTGGCCCCGGCCCCGATCACCAAGCAGGCCCCGGCCATGACACAGCCTGCAACGAGTGAGCAAACTAATGAACGAAACAACACGACAACAGGCAGACCGAGAGGAAGCTTTGTTTTGTTCACTGTATTCCCTCCCCTCCCTGCCATTCTTTATTATTTAAGAGGCTGTTTGCTAGTCGTGCCGATATTTCATGAAAAAATAAAAGCAGTCAATAAGTACCCACACACACACACACACACACACACACACACACACACACACACACACACACACACACACACACACACACAAACAACCCCCACTCACACACACACACACACAAACCTGGGAGGAATTGCAAAATCCCTCATAAGAGTAAGTATGGAGGGATCTATTATTCAACACCTTTCCGCTAGGTCCACTTTACAGAGGAGTTGTAAGCCATCCACCAAACACGCATTCAACCAAGCATTAAACCACATAACATGATGTGCACTATTTTTGTTCCCTCAATTATTTTTAGACTATGATGGAGTGGGGGACGTTCTGGCAAGAACATCCTGATGCTTTTTGACTTTCAGGATAAATGGGTCCTCCTTTGATATTACACGTCTTTTCAGCGCCGGGGCCCATAATGGTCACCCTTGCGCCGCTTTTATGTAATGATTAATTTAACACTGCCCTCTGACCTGCAAAGACAAAGGGAGAGGAGACACCTATTTTTCCCTTTCAGGCACACTAGTAATAAACCCCTCAGCTGAACAAAATCAGGGGTCAGGTCTATTATGCTTGTGGTTCTTAGCCCTGACAATCTTTGTTGTCTGTGTGTGAGTGTGTGAGTGTGTGTGTCCGTGTGTGTGTGTGTGTCTGTGTGTGTGTGTCTGTGTGTGTGTGTGTGTTAATGTGTGTGTGGATAAGTGGGTTGTTCTGAATGCTGTTTGCTGTTTATAACTATATATGTAAGTGTGTGTGTGTGTGTGTGTGTGTGTGTATGTGTGTGCCTAAGTGTGCATGGCTGTATGCCTTTGTGTGTGTGCGCAAGTGGGAGTGTCCATTTTAGCAGGTGCAGTGGGCACATCTTTTCAAGCACAATCTAGCCTTATCATGCACAGGTCAAAGCCAGAAGAGGAGCTTGTGAATTGAAACCCTGCGAGGGCCGTCCCCAGCTTTGTGATCACAGCCAAAGCCAGACGCTCGAGCAGAATTGCACTGGCTTTGTGTAAATAATCAAGAGCTGACCTTTGGGGTTAAACCCTGTAATTGAAGTGATACTTCAAAGAAACGGCCGCCACCTTCTCTGGGATGGAGTGTGTGTGTGTGTGTGTCCGCCTATGTGTCTGTGTGTGTCCGCGTGTGTGTGTGTGTGTGTGTGTGTGTGTGTGTGTGTGTGTGTGTGTGTGTGTGTGATTGGACAGGGATGGCACTGTTGGAGGGTTTTAGTTTTCATCTATTACCCGTCTCTCTCTCTCTCTCTCTCTCGCTCTCTCTTTATCTCTCTCTCTTTCTCTCTCTCTCTCTGTCTCTCCCTCTATCATCATTGTCTATACTCTCCCTCCCAACAAATGAGTGGCATGATTGCAACATTAGGGAGCAGTGGAGCCATAAATGAATAAATAAAATGAAACGCTCTAATGTAATGTAATGTAATGTACTCTGCCTTGCTATTGTCACTGAAACTAGCAATGACACATGCAGTCACATACATTTCTTTCCCAGACAACATCATGTTCAACATCTAATCTTTTTTTATCAGTACTTTCAATCAAAGGATGTATTAGGCAGTCGTCCTAAGCGAAACATCTATACAAGTACGAGGCTTAACTATTTACTACTAGTAACCATTCGTATAACTATTCAAATAAACTAAATTATTTATTTTAAATGCTTAACCCTTTTTAAACCCAGTGAAATTGATATGGTCAGCAAAACATCTATACAAGTACGAAGCTTAACTATTTACTACCAGTAACCATTCGTATAACTATTCAAATAAACTAAATTATTTATTTTTAAATGCTTAACCCTTTTTAAACCCAGTGAAATTGATATGGTCAAAACGGTCTATTTGTAGCCACTGAACCCATGAGACCAACCTCTTACCCCTTCCACATTCATTCAGTATGTGACTGTGTAATGGCTTAAACACCTTGACATTAATATTCATTGATGTCACTGGAGAGATTTATCATCATTTATCAACATTTAAGGCTAATTATTATGGTTGACATGGGAAGTCACAAAGGTCATGGTAAATGTGTCAAAT
>NC_137915.1:7553653-7621153 GCF_963457725.1 Sprattus sprattus | reverse complement strand
AGTGACAAATAGCACATATTAATTAGGCACTAGACTTGGCGAGATTGCTGTTATTAACGGCGAGAGGGGAAGGTTGGATTTAATTGCCTGTGACATCAAAGTCAAGTGACTGGTATTTCAAGCATCATTTAAAATGTTTGATATTGAAGTCATTGTACTCACACAAAGAGCGTCTAAAAATATAAAAAGGGCAGAGTGATGGAGAGGAGAGGCAGGAGAGAGGAGAGTCAGGAGAGAGGAGAGGCACGAGAGAGCAGCTATCTGCAGCCGGGGAATCGAAGATCATTTGGAGGCTGACAAATTGACTACATCCTGATGGGAAAAACGTGTGATGTTGGCTCCTGCTTGACTTCCGACTCTCTCCTTCTCTCTCCTTCACTCCCGCTCTCTCTCTCTCTCTCTCTCTCTCTCTCTCTTTTACCGTTCTCCTCACACAACATTACACTCTGTAGCGATATCTGTCTTTTCAGAACACAACACATAAAAAATATATGAACCTTTTAAAGACCCCTCTATTCAATCAATCTATTCAGTCATTAATTGCCTATTCAGTGTTTATTACTAAATACTCCTAAATACTACTAAAGGCCTTAAAGAGGTGACACCGTGAACTCGATCAACAAAAACAACTTAACTTCATTATTATTAACAATCATTACCAGAAGCCCGTGGCTGGCAGAGGGAACAGAAAATGAACACGTCTTCTCTGGCAGGGAACACTCAGCCAGCAGTATGAGCACTCCTCCCTGACGGGAAACTGACACACACAGAGCCCAAATGGCAGCATGATGGCTAATGATGGGGACGGAGGGGGTGAGGATTTGGGGGGGTTGTAGGGCTGTGTGTGTGTGTGTGTGTGTGTGTGTGTGTGTGTGTGTGTGCATGTGGGGGTTGGGGGGGGGGGGGGGGGGGTGGCAACTAGCTACCATGGTGCACAGTGCCCTGGCTGATTGTGTGGTGTTGCCTTGGCAACGGCGGGCGCACACTTGGCGCCCTCCTACCCTTAAATTAGTGCAGAGGTGCAGAGCTCCTAAATAAATAAAAAAAAAAACGCTCCGCAGTTCTGCTCATTTCATCACAAGCCCGCTTTGGCGGAGCTGGCCAAAAAAAGTAAGCCCAAAAAAAACATAGTTCTGTCTTTTCCCCCCCTCTCAGCAGCTCTCCTCCCTTCATCACAGTCCCTCACGCCTCCTGTTAAGCCAGCTGAGAACAATCTCGCGGTGAGAGGTTTCCGCAGCCAGACTTGTAACCAGCGCCCGGCACACTCCGTTCATCGGTCCCCAGGGGGGCTCGCGGGCTTTCTGGACGCCTCGGCCAGCAGACTCATCCAGACGGCACCTGCTGTCTGCAGCCGTTTGGGGGGAGTTTAACAGCGGACGCGGGCTGCAGTTCTACAGGCCCCCGAGGAGCTTCTCCACCAGTCCATCCAGAGCCGTTGCATCACGGTTGTTCCCACATCAAACCACACGCGTTTGTAAAACACAGCGCTGGAGGGATGATGATGTTAGACGCTAGACATTTTTTGGGCCCTCACTACCAAAACCGAGTGTGAGTTTTGCCTTTTGGGTTTAAACCACCAGCTAAGATGTTTGATGTACTGTATATAAAAACATGTGTTGCTTGGTGTGGGATGGCAATGGCTCTATCATCAATTATCAGTCACATCTCAAATGGTTTAATGTCTTCATTATACTCGTAGGGGCACGCTTTAAGGCTTGTGTGTGTTTTCTTACTGTGTGTTGGCTCCAGGCCAAGTTCAGGTGAACACCACCTCAAATTATGCCACCAACAGAGAGGCGGAGATGGCATCCTCGGGATCTCTACCACCAGCATGGCACGTCATTTAGAAAAGATGGCCAATTATTCTTTTTTTCTTCACCCACATTGGAAATAATTGACCAACCTCCAGCATTTGATTTCCTCACAGAAATACCTCCATCCCCCACCTGCCTCTTCAGCCCCGTGGGGTATGATGGTGGGTCCCTGTATAGTGGATGTGATTTTGAGATGATGTTCAGAATAAGATTGCACTTCTAATTGATGTGGCTCTTGGTGGGTGGTGACATATGGTGAAACGTTTGGATTTCGGCAAAATACACGTATATATTTTTAACTATAATATTTGAGACAGCAATGTCACTACAAATGGATGGAGTGCATTATCAACCCCAAATTGAAAATGTAATGAGCCTGTAATGACAAAAAAAAACTGTTTTGTTATGAAGTAAACAAACTGTACCTTTTTCTACCAGTAGTACTTGGCCACACTATCACCTTCTTAAATTAAACCACATTTATTAACTCTTGATTCTCAGATTTAAAAAAAAAAAAGAAGCTAGTTGCAATTTTCTCCAAAAGTGCGGCATCACCCATTCCCTGGACTAAGCCTGAAGCTTCATTAAAAGCAAAAGCAAAGCTGTGCAGTGTCGCTGGCTTTGTGGGTGCCAGCCAGGCAACAAACAGCACAGATGGCTTTTCAGGGCTAGGTAATAGCTGGGTTTTCTTCTCATTCTGCTCTGAGCGTTTAATGGGCAAAGCCCTTATGCTCCACTATGGCAAGAGGGACTGACGGTCGTCACCTTGCTGTCCATCTGTGCCTATTGGAGTGAGATGCAACCCTTGGTAAAACCAGGTGGAAAAACACACACACACACACACAAACACACACCTAGACACACACTTGTGTATGAGGCTGTGACACAATAATCCGCTCATGATTAACCTCTTCTACACACAGACAGATGCAGACATACAGTAGAAGCACAATCAAATGTGTACAGTAACACATACTAGGATATAAGAAGTCTTCATGGTACAATAACACATACTAGGATATAAGAAGTCTTCATGGTACAGTAACACATACTAGGATATAAGAAGTCTTCATGTACAATAACACATACTAGGATATAAGAAGTCTTCATGGTACAGTAACACATACTAGGATATATTAAGTCTTCGTGGTACAGTAACACATACTAGGATATATTATGTCTTCATAGTACAGTAACACTAGGATGTATTAAGTCTTCATGGTACAGTTACACATACTAGGATATAAGAAGTCTTCATGGTACAGTTACACATACTAGGATGTAAGAAGTCTTCATGTGGAATGCAAGAACTTACACAGATATACAAACACAGGCAAATATGAAAACACACATACACACACACACAGAGACAGCCATACACACACACACACACACACACACAGAAGCACACAAGCCACAGGCAAAGGCAAACACTCACACACACACACACACACACACACTCACAGTCACACACTCACACACATATACACACAGTCGTGGAGTGAGTACAGCGATGACAGCCATTCAGTTGCCTTTCAGAGGAGAGGAGAGGAGAGGAGAGGAGGAGGGGGCAGTGGAGGAAATACATATTGATAAGGTGCTACGGTGGTCCCCCACAGCCTTGCTCCCTTGACGAGTCACAGATTGGAATTATAATAAGTGGGATTATCACACCAACACCCCTCTCCACCTTCCTGACACATACACACACACACACACACACACACACACACACACACACACACACACACACACACACTGCCCCTCCCCATGTGCTCCATGACTCTGGGATCTGTCCTGCATGGAAGACAGGAAGCTAAGTGCCAGCGAGGAACATACTGACGTTAATTAACAACATCTGACACAGATGCCATGCTTGTACTCGCACAAGAGGTGGTCCAGCACATTATTACATTTTGGTTATTTCCTTTTTTATTTCCAGCCACCTAGCCCCCCCCCCCCCACACACACACACACACACACCTACCCCCCACACACACACACACTTTTTCTCTCCTTGCTTGACTCTTTTTAATCTCCTTGACACACTGTCCTCTCCCCACATCAGCCGGGGTGGGAATCAAGGAAGGCTTTGAATGCAATTAGCTTTCCACTCGCCAGGTCCCTTTGTGTTGTTTGGATATTTTCAAACTGTTATTTTATGAGGACCCCAGTAATATAAAGAAGAGAGAGAAAACACAAATGCACATACACACACACACACACACTTAGGAGATGCAGAGGGGGGCCGCCACATACATTCACACCTTCATTTGTGCACATTCATTTACATCTCTGATGTCTGAAAATATTGTGACATCAAATTCAAGTGCAAGGCCACATACAGCGATGCCTTCCCTCCAGCCCAAGCCAGCCGCTCTATGGAGACAGCCTGCCTGTGAACAGGCTCACTTGAGACACGGGCCGAGAGAGAGAGACAGACAGATACGAGGAAGGAGAAGGGAGTGGAAGAAGGAAGAAAAAAAAACACATCTGTCTGTCAGAAGGTGAGGAAAAAGATGGCCCTTGGACGCCCGCTATCATTACACTCTTCTCCGTAATTAACCCCAAACCCCTCTACTGTAACTGCACATCGAAGAGAGCAGGAGCGATGACACGTACGCTCAGAGTCATATCAGGCAGACACTAATCAACGGACCCCGGTCTGAAATAGACGTGCGATTCACCCTGGTGCCGGCAGACGTGTTGATAAGCGGCACACATGTCAAATCACTTGTGATGTTGCAGGGGGGAGAGGAGGGAATCCAAACAGTTCAGCTCGCGCCACAGAGAACAAAGGAGCTAGAGGTGAGGGCTGCCTCCTAACCTGAAGGCCTCTCACTCTTCCTCTATCACTCTTCCTCTCTCACTCTTCCTCTCTCACTCTTTCTCTCTTCCTCTCTCACTCTACCTCTGTAACTCTTCCTCTCTCAATCTTCCTCTCTCACTCTTCCTCTCTCACTCTTCCTCTTTCACTCTTCCTCTTTCACTCTTCCTCTCTCTCTCTTCCTCTCTCACTCTTCCTCTCTCACTCTTCCTCTCTCACTCTTCCTCTTTCACTCTTTCTCTCTCACTCTTCCTCTCTCACTCTTCCTCCTTCACTCTCCCTCTCTCTCTCTTCCTCTCTCACTCTTCCTCTCTCACTTTTCCTCCTTTTCTCTTCCTCTCTAACTCTTCCTCTCTCACTCTTCCTCTCTCACTCTTCCTCTCTCTCTCTTCCTCTCTCACTATCTTCCTCTCTCACTCTTCCTCTCTCACTCTTTCTCACTCAATCACTCTCTTGTGCTCACACACAGGGGCTTTCAGCACATATTGAACTAGCAATTGATTGGTTGTGATCTGCCTTTGACACTCACAGCTTTTTGAAATAATTTTGCTTAAAGAAACCAGCACAATCCCTCGTTCATCCACTGTCCGTGTCTCCTTCCGTCGGAGGGGTGACCTGTGCTCTCCCTGCAGCCAGTGCCTGGGGGTAATTACCCTCGTACATCATGTCTTAAATGTCGCACTCTTTGCCTAGCTGGAGCCACCGGACGGCCAGCCTCCATTTCCACCTGACCCGCAGAGATCTGGACGGCAGCCCACCGTATGGAAATGAGAAAGGCGCACAGTGCGATTCATCTTCTGTGCAACTGCCACACTGTCAGGACTCCAGCCACTGTGGAGAAGCACACACACGTGCACACATACACGCACTTACACACATACACACATTCACACGCACACACACACACACACACAGAAAATGTTTTGATGTTGAGGAAAGGGGGACAGATGCAAGTGAGCCGCACTTGCTAGAAGACATTAATATTAAGCATTCATTATGGTTACCTGTACATTATGTGTCTGAATATGTAATACAGATTATTCCAAATGCCAATCTCGGCCTGAGTAAATCCTAGTGAGACTTAGGCTGAATCCCATTTCTCCCGCTACCCCTTCGTCTTTCCCCTTCCCCTCCGTTTTGCGCGTTCATGTGGAGGGGTAGGGCTGTCCCAATTCACGTTAAGACAGAGGGGTAGGGGAAGGGGAAGCGCTTTCTACCGCTCCAAACGAAGATTTTCCGAGGGCACACTTCAAACGGAGGGGTAGACTGATTTCCCTCAATGCATTGCGAACCCGTGATCATTAAAGAACAAACATCGCGCGAGTCCATTTAAAAATGTCGGAAACAGCAGGGAAAGCATCACACAAATGAAAGTATTTTCTTTGTAATTCATGATTTTAAAACTTGTTTGATGAAATGTTGCATTGTGTAAATAACAGCTGCAGGCGCCATGTTTGTTTATATCTGGTGAGTGACAGCTGTCGCTCTCCGGTAACGTAACAGCTGACGCTTCGTAATGATGACGTACGTAATTGTTGAAGTGCTATCCCAATTCGAAGGGCTAGCGTTTCAACCCCTTCCGCTACCGCTCCGTTTGAAAAAGCGAAGGCGAAGGGGTAGGGGTAAGGGTAGGGGTAGAGATGAGAAATGGGATTGGGCCTTAGTTTTATTTTTTATTTCATTGAAATGCAGTAGTGCCATCACTGATTTTTCATTTCAAATAAAGCAGATTGCACTCTCCCTATTTCAACTCTATAGCTTTTTCAGCAAGGCTTTGACAGGGCCTTCAACTAACTACTGGCTTTGTCAGTGTTTCAAAACTGCAAGTAAGGGTACATTAGAGGAAGCATGGGTTGCATTACAAATGTCCTACTTACAGCCATTGCTTTGTTACTGTGAATGAACTCTATCACAATACCAAAAATATCATGTGGCTTCTTCATATGTTAGGGAAAAGAACTATGGAAACTTGGAACAGCTGATCAAAATAGCACATGAGCCATATCCAGGCATCTGTGGAATATACAGCTTACAGTAAACTGGCCAAACATTTTTCTAAGCATGGAGAGCTGTACATTTTTTAGGCAAATATGACATTTTTTTGCTTGGTTTTTCGACATTTGCACCGTCAAGAGAAGCTCCACCAGAAGTCTTTCATGGGCTGAATGGGTGGGGCAGCTGAAACGTTATGTTGCCGCCACCTGCTGGCAAAGCTCTTTTGAAGCTTTTTTCTTCCTCAGACCATTAAAAATCCCAACCCCCAGCGCTGCACAGCGGAGCCTCTCTCTGTTACACACACACTCACACACACAGAGAGAGAGAGAGAGAGAGAGAGAGAGAGAGACAGACAGACAGACAGAGAGAGAGAGAGAGAGAGAGAGGGAGGGAGGGAGAGAGAAGCCGGCAAAACCCAACGCACAAGACTTGCATTACTCTTTTTCCCCAATGTGATCATATTTGCATAGTACTGTATTGTCGACCATCTCATGAACAATATTTTTCACGAGACCTTGTTCAGAATATGCTACCATAGCGTGGACAACAAGTGTATATATTATAAGCGACTGATTGCTTTCTAAATGTATGACTTTGTGTTTTATTTAGACAGGTTTTTTAGACGTTTGCCCAGCTATTTTCTCAACTGCACGACCCGCCGCTTCATATGTATTGTATCTGACGTCCTGAAGATTAACGTCATTAAAAGAAAGCTGCTTTTCAAAAAATCAGAAGGCATGAAAATAATCAGATATATAATGACATTAAAAATGCCATTAGTCTTTGGCGAGGAGACATCTGCTGACACCCTGTGTTGCTGAAGCCGGCACAGGTGGCAGCAGTGACCAATGGGCTCCGAGGGAGCCCCAAACTAGACCCATGTACACCGTCTTAAGTGACATGTAAATATGTCGTGCTGCAGTAAACCTTCATGTCAAAAAGTCCCCCGACGACTGTCAATTTCGGCCTTTATTTAAACAATTTGTGAAAATGTGGGCGGCATACATTATGAACATTGCACTTAAACCTACACCAAATAATTGCATGCAAACTCGTCTTCCAACAGTCGGAAAGTAGACTATGTTAAACGCACGAATAGATGGGAGTTTTCTCACATTAATGGCCCCTGTGTACTTCGGTCCACGGGAGATAAGTCTAACAAAATTAGTATGCAAAGGAGCTGCCCTCTTGAGGTCTATAATTTTCTTGCAAATGATTTCCGTTTTCAAGATGAAACAAACACCACAATACCAGTTGCAGCGTGCAGACAAGAGCATGAGTGCGTTTATGCTCCCAAAAGAAGCGACATTTAAATAGGTTAACCTCAGGACAGCGGGTGGGGCACGAAGAAGAAGAAAAAAAACAGTGTTGCCGCAAAAGATTCAATGCTCCTTTTGGTATCATATTTAGAAGACTGGCTTTGGCCCTGAGCCCCGAGCATTATGAAGGCGACTACACTGAAGGTCTGTGAGAGCCAGCTTTGAGAAAGGCATGCACTTGCGCTTTCGCCCTGAATTATGCGGTACGATGGAGCCGCCTGCTCCATGCTGCGCCGTCTTTTGCTGGAGTTAACTTAATTAAACATATATCCGCGCGCGGCTTTCCTCAGACATAGGCCAGTCACTGTCAATTTAGGCTCCATCGAACGTGCGATTTCGCCACACGTCATTATTTCGTTTGTAGAGGGTATACAGAAGTCAACTCTGCGCTCCCCGGTGCTGACAAACAAATCAGGTGAAACAAAATTAGGAAGCGTCAACAGTTGGAACAGATGGAACAGTTGAAAGGCCACTTTCCATCAAAACTTTATATAGAATGAAATATAAGAAGAAGAAAAATATTTCTGTAATAATGTTAGTTATTATTTCACAATTATGTTTTTGTAATTGAAATTAATCCAATTTGTTTCTTAAAATTACTGTTCTAAATAAAATTGTTTGGCGTATGCGAGCTAAAAGTTTGGCCCATATATTGGCAAATCAAAACATTACGTGGTATGGCAAAGGCCTGCCTGTCATCAAATAGCCTTCAAAGGATACCAAACTGTTAAATGTAATAATTCAATACCAGAGACATATATCACATTAATAATAAGCCAGGTGAGTCCACTGAAATAGATCAAGAGAGAAAATCAAGTGGCCCCTACACAAGACGCAACAACCATGTGACTTCACGGTAAACTTCACGCATTAAAATGTATGGTTGCAATGCATGAATCGGCCGGCTATATCAAGTAGTCATTACATTGAATAAGGTAGGGGTCTCTGGTCTTCGCAACAGTGCAGGAAGCTCCTGGGAAGTATGCACATGATTTATGAGCAGAGGAGAGCTACTGCAGAGTAGGTTAGGAACATAAAAGTACAGGCATAATATTGTTATATTGCGCAGTGATTTATGTTGGTATTTATGATGCGGAAACGGTGCAATTAACATTCATAGACTGTAGGTCTAAATAAATGCTCTCTTCCTCGTAGGCATACATTAATGTGTATGTCAATGCATGCATTGCCATGTGAATGCGTCCTCCATCTTCCCCAAACCCTCTGCCTTATTTCTGCAGATAATAATTCGTTCCCTATACAGTTCATTTTCATTCGAGTGCGCCAAAGGGAGAATATCGTGGAGAAATCGTGGATTTCTTAAAAATGAAATAGATTATTTATATTACACATTTAGTAATAACTAACCCATGACATGTATTGTTATAATTATTTTATTATTATCTGTATTATTATAATTTGTATTTTCATTGTGTGTAGTGTAATGCTATTGAAATGCAAGTTTTTTTCTATAGCCAGAATTCAAGTAGCTAGCCTTTTAAAGGTTTAGACAAACAGTCTGAATATTGACTAAATAATATAATATATGGGAGTAAGACGCATAGGTACTTATGAGGAAAATGACAATATATTACCAGTTTCTAATACCACTTCCACAAAGTTTAAGCAAATCGGGTGAAAAGCATCTTACTGCTCAATGAAAAGTAGATTTTTGAAGTTTTACGCGAGGAAAAACCTAAAGGAGAAACAGTTTTTTAAGTATGGCGGTCCTTTCTCTTGAAGGTGTCTCCAGCAGCAAAATCGGGCATGGATTTCTTTTAGCTCTGCCGATTTTGACATACATCTCTGAAAATGCTTTCTTTCAGGGTCCTCTGACCGTGCGGTGGAGACGGTACGGGTGCTCCCGTAGCGCCTGTCTCTATAGCTCATTATTACTGATGATGTCTCGGAAAGTTTTTAAAGAAGGGGCAGTTCCCCCGGGCGGATGCCCCTCTAGGCAACTATCCAAGCCAACCAAACATAGACAGTTTGATTTGTAACATTTCTTTCTCTTACAGGCAGAAATTATAGGGTTTTTTAAACGCAACGAAAGAGACCCAAATTACTGTAAAAATGTAACTCGGAAAGCACTCTGTCAGTTTTCTTAACAACTAACTATTTTGTTTCAATTTCGTTAAATTATTTAAATAATTACTTTTACATGTGTTTTACTTAATTGTATGGGCAAACATCAATTAAATGTACAACAGACTTTTTTTCTATTTTCTGAACCAATCAATTTTGTTCTGTAAAATGTTTAGTAAAAATTTGTCACTTAAAAACTGCTCATTTAGTTTTCTCCATCCATTAAAAAAAAGTCAGTGGTGCATTGCGGTTTTGCCATCCTTTGAGCTCAGCCTGTGAGCCAGGGCTTTCACTGTTGGAGTCACAGGTTTACAGTTTGGGGTCACATTTAGCGCAGTCACCCCTGGTCAGTTTCCAGTCTCATCATAGCTCTGCATGTGACCTGGCTGCTCCATCTCAAAAGATTTCCGGACTACAAATATGTTTTTACTTTTCCAGAGGGTTAAAATTGAGGTTAATTGATAACCGAGGCCCTGGGCACTGGTATAGACTTCCACCGTTTATTTGCTGCTGTCAGCTGGCTTGGCTATTAGATCTGAGGAGTTTGTGGTCCTGTGTCTGCGTATTTAAACTTCTCAAGTGCCATGGACCTGCAGAAACGCTCTTAGAAGCTGGGCCTAACCATGCAACACTCATTCTATTACACAAAGGTGCTGAGAGACAGTACCTTTTGTCTTCCGCAGAGGAACAGAGAAAGCGATATAGTAGGGAAGAAAGATGAAACGCAAAAGATGGATAGATAGAGGGAAGTAATGTGTGTGTGTGTGTGGGTGTGTGTGTGTGTGTGTGCGTGCGGTTGTGTGTGTGTGTGTGTGTGTGTGTGTGCATGTGTGTGTGTGTGCATGTGTGTGTGTGTGCATGTGTGTGTAGTGGGAGTCTTGGGGCTCTCGAGCCATCGTTTCTCAACCCGAGTGTCATAACCTCGGCCCGTGTGTCATATTCCTCTCCATGGTCGTATCGCCCAGCGTGAGGCCTTTAATATGCACGTCTCAAAGCTGCGGAGTTCCACCTAAATGGGTGCATTTGCACATATTTTCCCTCTGAATGCCCACGCCCAATCCCTGCGCGCGGTTAATGCCGCTTAATTTTTTTTTAACAAATAATACTCCGGCAAAATTATTCTTCCAAAGTGCTATATCATTTATTGCAAGGACTTCTATTTCCGAGGAACTTCTTTTTGAAAAATTAATGCCTTTAATTTTGGTTGATGGCAACATCAGTGGTGCTCTGTAAATTGCACTTTAATGAGATTTTGCTACAGGGGATAATCTGCTACTGACAGAAAAACATCTTGAAAACATCTGTAGACCTATGATATCACTCTGACGATTAAGCCCCCACACATCCTACACCCCCGACGCACACACCCCCCGCGACTCTTTGAGCTCGTGCGCGCCGAAGAAAAAGAAAAATGGTCAGTTTGGAGAAGTTACACTTTTGGAAATCGAACCTGATGAGAATGTCTCGAGCACAGAAAGTTGACTCTTCGCTTCATCCATTTTGCCTGGATAACGAGCACTGCAGCTTCAGTCAAAGGGGAGTTTCTCCCTCTGTCTTTGCCTGTGTGCGCTTGTTTCCTATCAGGGGATGAGCCGCTCCAGAGGAGAGACATGGAGGATCTGCTGAGCCAACCCAACCTTGGAGGTGTGAGGTGTGGGCCATTATTCTTGGGCGGCTGACTGGGGTTAATGGGCCCAGTGTTTTGACGGATGCTGTCATGAGTATTCTGCCCATATGTCTTCAGGCCGGGTGTCTGTTGAGAAAACATGGTGTTGATGTGCCACACGAGCCTCTCGTCCCCTCTGCAGCCACACCGCAGAAGAGCTCGTCATGCTCAGAAACATTCAGCAGAAAAAGCCCTTAACTGAATGAATGCCCCGATTTCCTGATTTTAATTAAGCTCAAATTGATTTGTAGGCTGTCAAGGAACATAGTTGGATTTCCCATTTGGATACAAGACTCTGAGGTTTTTCACATACGCTGCCAATAGCCACATCCCAGCACACTGGCTGTTCCATGACTTTAGCCTGCCTGAATTATAATAGGGAACCAGTTCAATCCAAGCTCTGGTATCACCTTTAATGCATGCCATACATGCCTGGATGATAACCTTACACAGATCCCCCTATACATGCGATTTAATAACATGAAAGTCGAGCAGGAATGCATACCACATCACTATCCTTCCCAGATCTAGTTCTTCTTGTACCCTGCAATGTAGATTGCTTCCTCCAGGGAGTCTGGAGAGAACCCCAAAGCCTAGCAACTCTTCCCAGGAACAGACAGATTTGGCCCTGCTCCAGCCCCGAAAAAAACATCCCGGATCACGCGGAGCCCCTAGTCTAAGCCAGCGAGCACAAAATTATATCTGACACTTTGGATCACGTCAAACGTTTGCATTTTTAATATGTCTCTCTCTCTTCTTTCCCACAAGCTGGATCTCTTCATCCCCCAGCCCCGTTACACAGCGCTCACGTCTGTAATCTACCCACCAGGTCTGTTTCAGATGCCCTGTAGAAAAACCCTTTACATTGAATACGAGACCATGCGAAGACAACAATTATCATGTGTGGGTATTTGCTTTAGATCACTTTTATCTTGCATTTATTTGCACAAAGTAGTCATTTTAAACGGAAGCAATTTCATCACCTGGTTTAAGTACATTCATATAATAGAGTCTCTCTCGTCCACCCATGACTAACAAGTATTGGGTGGAAAAAATTGGCAAATATGTTTTAATGATGGATTGAATGAGCCTGAAGAAGGGCTATTGTGATAGCCCTATCAGAGCTGATTCAACCCTGCTGCCATGCTTTGAAAAATTTTCAACATTTATCTTTCCCTTCTTTTTAGTGTTAAAAGGCCCTCTGATGACTACCATATGCAGCCTCCTCTGACCCCGCTGCAGAAAAAGATGTGTTGCCAAAGTGTTTCATGGTGAGAATTTGTCTGTTATGAAAACCTTGCCTTCCCTGAGCTATGTCCCTTCACTGTGCAATAAACATTATTTCACACTTCAAATAAAGGCTCTCTCTCTCGTTCTCAAAACTTCTCCGTTTCTCTAAAAATATTTTACAAATATGTCAAGAATGGCGTTCGGCTCTGGGTGGTTCCTCGATACACAGGCGCTAAAAACCACAAGCAGAACCGAGAACACAAGCATGCAGAGACAAGTGTGGGAACATCCAAGCAAAAAAAAACGACCAACAGAAACATTAATGGACTCACGTGCCCACTGTCTTGACTTTTGACCGAGAACACAAGCATGCAGAGACAAGTGATAGATAGATAGATAGATAGATAGATAGATAGATAGATAGATAGATAGATAGATAGATAGATAGATAGATAGATAGATAGATAGATAGATAGATAGATAGATAGATAGATAGATAGATAGATAGATAGATAGATAGATAGATAGATAAATACTTTATTAATCCTGTGGGGAAATTCTGGTATCTTGCAGCTCTCTCATATTTACAATAATTACAAACAATATATACAGACAAAATGATACAATACAAACAATACTATTCAGCTATGTACAGTGTAGGATGAAGGATGTATGGTGTAAAGTGCATAATAATTAAAGTAAAGTGTGGGAACATCCAAAGCAAAAAAACGACCAACAGAAACATTAATGGACTCACGTGCCCACTGTCTTGACTTTTGACATGTGCGACACATACTTCTGGAGCATTTCGAGCGCCACTTTGATTGAGAGGCGGAAGAAGGTCCTTCTGTTGCTTTAATCTCCAATCATCTTCCTTCACCATGCCCTTTTGCTCGTGAAGTGGCATGGAAAGTCAGGGCCAGTGCCAGGCGGAGATCATGGGCACAGCGGGTGAAGTGGGTCTTCAATGGCGTGAATGGGCACCTCTTGTCTGGCAATGCCATTGCAGCGCAGCTCGGATGGCAGCACATGTCACACCCAGGATCATCATGCCAGTCTCTGACTGAGAGGCTTGAGCTGACCCATGACAGCGTATGTGGTGCCCCCATGCCAGCCTAGTTGCCATCACCACAACTCATAAGCATTCAATGCGATGCGTGCCAAAAGGACATGAGAGAGAGAGAGTTTTCGTCACTCTACCCTGAATACGTTCACATGCTCTCTCCCTCTCTCTCTCTCTCTCACTCTCTCTCTCACTCTCTCTCTCTCTCTCTATCTTGCCCTCTCTCTCTCTCTCTCTCTCCCTCTCTCTCTCCCTCTCTCTCTCTCTCTCACCTCTCTCTCTCTCTCTCTCTCTCTCTCTCTATCTTGCCCTCTCTCTCTCTCTCCCTCTCTCTCTCTCTCTCCCTCTCTCTCTCTCTCTCTCTCTCTCTCTCTCTCTCTCTCTCTCTCTCTCTCTCTCTCTCTCTATCTTCCTTCCTGTCTCATGGCTCACTTCCTTCAGGATTAGCCATATCAGCCATCGCTGCCCGCTCAGGTCAATTACACCAGCAAGTGGTTAGGCCAACAATCTGGAACACCTTTTTAAATGCTAAAGTGGGTGAGACCAAAAAACCCTGCCATCTATTTATTATCGACATAAATCACAAAGCCTAAATGTTTTTTTGTTGTTTTTTTTCACAACCTGGAAAATCACGATCCAAAAAGAGACACAAAAACAACAGCACAAAAAAAATGCACGAATTTTGACAAACAATGTTGTTTTTCTTCCATCATCCTCTTATTGTTCATCTTCCCTTTGGCTTGGTGTGACTTTTAAAAAAAATCCAGGGGTGCCAAATTAACTGGAGAGCTGATCCTTGATGGTTTGCTGGAGTAATGAGGAGGCCCCTAGGATATTTGCAGGGTCGCACACAGGAGCCCAAACGGAAGTGGGGCGGAAATCGGGCGTGCAGCAGGAAGTCGTGGAACACCACTGAGTTCTGCAGGCCATCCCCGCGTCGGCGGCATCACCATCCTAAAACGACTTTCCTATCTCGTCAACAGGGCGCCACTCAGTCGCGCTCACACACAACAACAACACTTGCTTTTGGCGAAGCCCCCCCCCCACACAATTTCTGTCACACTGTCAATACTGTCGAATAAACCTTGCACACGATGCTGGAGTTGCAGTGACTGCCCCCCTCCCACACACACACACACACAGTACACCCCCAAAAAGAGACAAGGAGAGAAGGGGAAGGAAAAAGAATAATGAAAAGGAAATTGTTACAAATTCAGGTCATTAACTTTTAACAGCCTCACACTGTTCTTCTGTCAAGAAAAGATTCTTTGAGGCCCTGTCCAACACAGTGCCAGTTTCAAAAGCTCTATACCATGGCAAGAGCATTTTGCACAAGGAATCATTGTAAGCCACATTTTCACTGCTCGTACTGGCAAGCACCAAAAAAGGGTCTGTTTTACAACATCACCAAGACCATAAAGTCAGTCCTACTGTTTTCGTAAGATGGGGTATAATGGAATTAATAACGTTGGCCGGGTGTTTGGTGGGAATTCCCATGAGCCTTTGCAGTTTTTACACCACTCTTGCAAAAGACTTCAGTTCTGGTCTTCACTGATTTACTACGAAGGAATATTTAATGATGCTTCTACTCTGACAGTAAATGGGAGAACTGCAAACGTGGTGTCGATGCGGTAGACTTGGCATCGCATCACTCAGTTCTCCCAGTTCCATAAGGCTATAGAGTGTTACATTTGTTTCACTGACTACCCCAAACACAAATCTTGATGCATTTTCCCACCAATCTGTCCTCACATTTCTGGCATCTACTGTCATTTAAAGAATATTTAATTACCTCTGTGTTTTTTTTTTATTCCATAAAGACATTTAGATCATCACATTTTCCTTTGTTTTGTTGCAAGCAATTACAGGTGCTGCTATTTGTTTGCTTGATGAATCCTTTTCCCCTCCTTTGTTTTTTGATAAATAAGGAAATAACTCAAAACCCCTGCTTTATGTGCGGTAATTAAAGTGAAAAATATAGTCACAATGCAAATCCTTAATTGGACTCCAAGAGAGATATTCAGGATTTCTCTTTAATAACAGGAGATGACTAGGGACAGAAAAACAAAGCATGCTGAAATGTGGCTCTGGAAGTTCAATTAATCACAAACCCCGAAAACAAGCAATTTAGCATAGCTCATTCAGGGAGTCACAAGGCCCAGGTAATGTTCTCTTAATCATCTCACTGCGACGTTAGGCCCATCTCCTATCCCAACAGCTGAATAAAGAGGACCCATCACAGAGCAGGAGGGTAATGTTTCTCTGGATGCACAGGAATTGGTCCTCTTTAATGGGACAATATTAATGATGAGCAGAGACAATCAAGGCCTACCGTCTTCTGACAAGGCCTTTCAGTGTTCTCACTCATGCTCATACACAGAGCAGACTTTGAATGCTGATTGCCTCTGTGCAGAAGGCTAGGTGGACAGGACCCATTCATAAAAATGTATCCTTACTCCATGTACATAATGTTGCATGGCATTTAAAAAATGCTCCGGTGTCATAGTATTACAAAATGTCTCCAAGAGCAGGAGTGTGTTAGGCAAGCTTGATGTGGTTTTTGTTGTTGTTGTTTTTTTTGTTGTTCTATGGTTTTTGTGTTTGTTTGGGGGTTTTTTTATGGCGAGGGGATACATACGTATGCACTTGCCTGTCTGGCCCACATCAAAGATGAGAGGTTGTTGTTTTTTTTTCTTTTTGCTTCTTTTTTTTCAAAGTCTTTACTTGCCACTCATTAAGTGAGATTCCTCACCGTCTGTGAAGTGCTGCAAACCCACCTGCTTCTTCCACAGCCAGTAATGGCTTTTCACAATGTGCAGGGGAACCTGGAGACTTCAGCTAGCAGGGGGGAGCCCAGAGCATAACAACCATTTCGTTGAAAGATCCAGTGCACTGACACATTCGGTAGAGTTGTTAATGTAGCTATAATTAAAAATATTGTAAACAAAGTATGGAAGTGAGTTTTCAAAAATAAATTAATTTTGTTTACGTATATAATTATTGTTCCATTGTTGTTTCATTGATGTATAATGTTATTTTTTAGTTGGTACTCTAACATGTAATGTAAATTAATTTATTTACTTTTTCAACATAACCTTTAATGATTGCATTATATTTTATAACTGTTATCATTCATCATCATTTTTTTTATTGCTGTTATTATTATTAGTGTTGTAGTGGTTGTAATTGGTCTGGTTGATACTGTAACAGAGTTGGGTTGAAGGAGTACATTTGTATAAATATTGTTGCTGTTTTACAACCCAAAGCTAACTATCGCTGTTCCTTTGCACTTATTGACCTTGATGGACCCTGGCTGTGCCACCAAGGCATTGGAGCCAGTACTGCGGCTTGTCAGAGGGATGTCCAGCAGGCCTTGCCCTAGCTCTCGCCCATGGATGTGTTTCTGAGAGGGAGCGACATGGGCCATAGCCCTACCCTGCTGGGGTCTGCTGAAACCAGAGACCCTTGAAGTGAACATCCGCAGTCTTCAGCGGCTCCACGAGACGCTTTCAGGTACAGGGGCTCTCCAAATGTGGAGTCTGTTCACGTGAAGACATTCTGGACAGTCTGGTCAGTAAGTCATACTACCCCCAGCAAACCACATACCCTGACACACACACACACACACACACACACACACACACACACACACACACACACACACACACACACACACACACACACACACACACACACACACACACACACACTCCCCACCCTTGCCCTCTCCACCAGACCAAGGGCTCAGACCACCCTGAGCTGGTCAGCAACCCCTGCTTACACCTGCCATAAAACTTAAAAGCTACAGTCCCATCTCCCGCCTTTGAAGTGTTCAAAGCATAGCTGACTGACCTTTGATGCGACTTTGGCCACAACACATGTTCTGCACCCATGTATAAACCCGGGCAAGTGAATGGACAGGCTGGGTTTGTTTACCTACATGTGTGAGATGTAAGGGGGTACTCCTTCTCAGCAGTGGAGTGGAGTGCGCCCTCTCCTCTTGTCCCGTCACAGACACAGGCTCCCGTGGTCAGAGAGGTGGACGAGGAAGCAGACCGCAGGCCTGGACTGACCCTCATACACCTCCACATGTGTTCTCCACCCAAGCTCCATACAAACACTGCACCCCGTCTTTCACATCAGGCTCTCTCTTTTGCCTCTCTTTCTCCCTCAACACACACACACACACACACACACACACACACACACGCACACGCACACACACACACACACTCTCTCTCTCTATTCCTGGAAGGACCCATTTCTCATGTTGAATTTGAGTGAAAATAGATATCAGCTGTCATGACAAATTGTAAAGACTCAGAACAAGTACAAACATACCGAGCTGTCGCAAAATATGAAACTTGTATAAACACGTGGCATTTTTTCACGATGTATAAACACATCGAAACACACCGTCAGGAGGCTGGGCTTCTGCTTGGCTGTGTAGAATATATTTCACACCGTGCCAAGTCTTGCGCATTGAACAATAAAGCATTATTTGGTGGCCTGGTTTGACTGGTTTTATATGAGGCGTTATACATCTGGATAAATGTGGAGGTCCATAATGGCAAGCAATTGGTTTAAACCACATGCACTGATCATTGCTCTGTAAATGTCAAAGCCAGCACACTGATATACTGCCTACCTCAGGGAGTCTTTTTTTACTGCCATAGTGACAGTGCCTGAATGACACAGTATCAACATGACCTGCTCCATAAATTGGACTGATATTAAACAATATTTAACCTGCTCTGAATTAACAGATGTGTCAGACAACATGGCAACTTTAGTAAGCATACTCAAATGAATTGATGAGAGAACGAACCACGTTTTTTTCTCTCGTGGGGGGGTGTAGTACAGTTGGAGAGTCAGACATAAGAGTCCTACTCCAGTCTTGATGCCTGAAGGCATTGTCCCATTCCTCAGAGTCACTGTCATCCTGCTGAGAGGGCACTTTGCTAACTTTAGAATGGGTAGTCCTGGTCTGTGTAGTTCTTTTTCTACATGAAACCATTCGTAGCTCCCTCAGACATGCTGTATGACAGTGCCAAGTGTTGGTCGCTGTCAAAGATAGAATGCTGACTGGACAAAATCTGCCCCGTTGACATGGTGACCCTAAGAATAACCTACAGAATGTACAGTGAGTCTTCTTCTTTTTCTTCTTCTTCCTTTTCCTCATCTTTTTCTTCTTCTTCTTCTTCTTGTCCATCTACTGTTGTCTTGGAACGGATGCTCTCTCTATCTTATTGTACGACCTATCATTGCCTCTTTAACGAGGTCACCCATAGAATGTGACATCTTAATTTAGAACGATATGATAAATATACATGTGTAGTACTTCAGTGAGCAATGTACCTAACACTACTGCAACAGTGCATGTCTAAGGTGAACCTCTGTTTTATGAACCCGTTAGGTGTGGTGTTAGGCTTCACATGTCAGTGTCAAATCCATCTTGAAGACCTACCGATGCACATTAAACCTCTCCACTGGGGCGGAGTATGTCGTATCATAAACCTAACAAACCTTAAATATCAGAGGCCGACACAGAAGCATTTTATTTGAATGGATGAGAACACACACCCACACACACACACTCACTCATACACACTCACACACACACACACACACCCACACACACATATACATACATTATGGCAGGCCGATAACAGCTCCACCTCAGGCTAGCGGGGACCAAAAGAATCACTTACACGCCATTCATGAACGGTGTGTGCGAGAAATACTCCACCACGCCTGTCAACACCAATGCGTCTGCTGACATGACAAGCCCCTTAAACTCTGATGGGCATTAATCACCAGGTCCTTCTGAAACAAGCCTGTGTTCGGTGCCTGTCATGTGTGCAGCCCTGACACCCCTGCATGGTGCATTGGGGTATCACTACGACTAACCCTACCTCAGGAGAGGGGCATGGCGGTGAAAGAGGTGAAGTACCTCCCTACCAACTCAGGATAGCTCAGACAGGGCACTCTATAGGACAGTGGATGCAGTATGGCCGTCAATGTGGCTGGCTGTCACTCTCAAATCAGTTCCATTTCTACAACAAATCAAAAACCCGCCAGTATGTTTCAATTTTAAACTTAGTTGTAAATACACCAGAATGACAATAACCAGTACAGATTAATGACAATAACCTTTTAAAATGTAAACAAAAATCCCAAACAATTACATGTACCCCAGGTGATTTGGTAATTCAAAAAAAATAATGATGAAATAGATTAAATGAATGTGTGTGGACAAGTATAAAAAGGGGACAGCAAAATCAGATATTCAGATCATGTTGTTTTATTGATTGTAAAACCAGTAAGGACGCCTCAATGTGTTAATAATGAGGTTTACATAGTAAAATAATAATGTCAATCTTCTTTGTCTTAGAATGTCGGCGTCACTAAAGCAAACCGAACCATGGATTCTGCTTTTGTCTCTTAACACAGTCCCCATGGGCTCGAGTGGTGTGAGCGCTCAGGGTAAACGTGTCACCTCGTTAAATTGAGCGTGCAAAAACAGTTAGTGTTTGTTTGTGTTTGTTTATTGCAGCAGGCGAGATGTTAGTGAAGTTTATAAACAGATTCTCTCTTTGGGCTGGCACCTCGTAAGGGCTGAGTGCAGTGACTGAAGTGAACGCAATTTTTCTGCTCTTAACACCCTTAAATGTGCCTATCTTTTGTTAGTTTTTTTTGTCTTTCATTAATTGTTGAAGTGCGCGATTAGAGCAGCTCGAAAACCTCATTCCTGATATATTCATAAAGAGTAAAGACAACATTATAGCATTAAGATGTCAGAAATGTCAGTCATGCACCATTATGCATATTAGGTTACATTAAAACTGCATTGAATTGTAACACACTGAATTTGATGTTTTACTTCTAGTCACATTTTTGTTTGGTTAGTAAGTTCTTCTTTATGTGTCTCAAGTACAAGTGTTAATTTCATTGTTTGGTTTTAAAATGTCTGCAGGTTGACTTTATCGTTATCCCGAAGGAGTTTGCAATGCTGTTAAAAAATGACTCTGTTCCCGGGTTCAATTTCGGAAAGAATTTCACCGAAACGTGTTTTCGACTTAATTCCTTCCCTTTTTAATCGCCTTGCTAAAGAGGGACAGTTTCCATTTTCTACAGCACCCCCAGTCCATCCGGCGGGAGGAGAGCGGACAGACAGACTAGCGATAATACTGCCCAATCATGTTCAGCACTCCGCTCTGTCTCAGCGCTGCACTGCCGAAGGGGCATCGAGGGAGGTTTCGGTCAGTCTCAGCACAATAGTGGGCTGGACAGCTGTTATGGCCCGACCCTGGTGTTTACCTATAACCTCCGTCACGCCAGCTAGCTAGGTGCGTTCTACACATGCGTGTCCAACTCCTTATAGGTATTGCAGAAAATATTGCCAGGCAACCGTCAGTCTGGTAGATTGAAAAAATAGGGATGTAGAAGTTATGGCATAGGCTAGCCTACAAGCCGTTTGTCTTTAATGATTAAAAATCCACAAAATCTCAACAATGAAAAAACTTTTTTTATCCATACGCTGCGTTTGCGGCTTAGGTTATTCCTTCATTGGCTATTCCTTCATTCTTGTATAGGCTATACAAGAAACGCAAAATGTAAAGTTGCCCCATTGTGTTTTTTATGTTGGTTTTACTTTTATTCTTTTTAATGTTGTGTATTCATCTGCCCTGCACTTCTCCGTCATTAGCCTACGTGAAAGACATAGACTACGTGGTTGGCTGAGATAAAAGTGGATTTTAATGACCACATTACAACAGTATTGAAAACAATTTATCCTCACCAAATGACCAAATGTGAATAGTGTTATATAAATAATTGATATATGCTGTCACCAATGCTATTGTTTTGTATTAGTGTTTACTGTCATTATTGCTATAGTATTGTTTTGTATTGTAAGTGTTTTATTATTTAATTTTTTTTATAGACTCACTACTATAGTAACCATTCGATCTGCATGTAGTCAAAAGTTCAGTTTGTCCCTCGTACTCAGTTGACGGATGAGGGAGCAGACTATCCGCCTGCTTCAGTCGCTCTTTGAAGACTGCCTTGGAAACGGGACTGGGGCGAAAGCATCAAATCTTGCCAAGTACTTAAAAGTCAACATCGTCTATCTTTGGTTCACAGACGCATCCACGCTCCCAAGAGCGTTTCCTTTGATCTCCTTTATTTCTCCTTCTTCTTATTTTCTACACAAGATCTGTTATGCCCTGAAATTCTTTAGTTTTCCATAGAAACATGTCCCTTCCTTTGGAATATTGATGTTTTCTTCTTCGCGGGGGTTATGATATGGTGAATCAGAATCCAAAAGCAACGGACAATGCCAGTATTCATGGTCGGGCTTTTTGTTCTTTGTTTGGTTTTGTCTTGTTACTCAAACCCCTCATTTCTCAAATGAATACAAATATTGTTGATTCTGTTGATGTCCGCTCTCAAGTCACTTCAGCTGCCTTTCAGCGTCTCAACTCTTTGTTAAAGCAGCAGGTTGCGCCGCCATGGCGCTGTACTGTAGGCCACTAAAGCAGACAATGAGTTGGGGCTTGAAAGCGGGAGGCCAGTCTCTCCTCTCCCTCCCTCTCAACTAGCTCTTTCTCTTCCTGGCTCTATCTTTCCCTTCCTCACACTCACATCCATGCATAGAGGCACATTCGCGATCACACACAAACACCTTCACACAGAGACGTTTGATTTATTACATCTAGAATGGAAGTCGTCCGTAACCTTCGCAGGGAGAAGCAGAGGTTGCGCAGGAGTCCTGGATGTTGCGCCAAATCTGAAAATACAAGTAGGCTACATCGTGCAAGAAAGCCTTTGAATTCAACGACACCCCCCCCCCCCCCCCCCCCCCCCAAACACACACATACACTCCGCCCAACCCTTCCCCCTCTCAGCTCTTCATCCTACTGACATTTCTGGTGGACCAGGCTTTTCTTCTGCATTGTCAGGTTGTCACCTCAACAATATACATCTTCGCCACACAAATTTCAGGCCCTTTGATCTACAGTTTGAAAAGAACAAAGTTATGAGAGATGCTTTTGTGCATGAGCTTCTAAATCTTTTTAAGAGTATAGAGAAATGGCTAAAGTCAGAGAAATGGTGACTGATTGGACCAGATTTAGTCATAATGTTTCAGATTTTGAGTGTGCAGTTTTGTACTTGGATGCTTGTTGCTTCAAATGGGCTCAAGAAGTTGAATGAGCAAACTTGACACTGTGGCAATGCTAGTAAACCCGTATACAATGGTGACGTCTCCATATATCATAGACGACTCGTAAACTAATAATCAGCGGTATCATATTAACAGCTATCCACTTGATATGGAATTCCAAAGATGCTTTCATTCCCTCCTGGCCAGCGTAAAGCATCTTGACCCAAATATCAATTCTACGGAGCTGCTTTTATGTATCTGGTGTCAGCTTTCACTGGTGCTTCGTTTGAATTACTGGGGCAGTCATCAAGTTTCTCTCTCTTGCTCTGCATGTGCCTATGCATGCATGTTTATGTGCGCGCGCGCGCGCGCGTGTGCCATGGTACTGTTTACTTCTTGAAATACATGTCTGTACAATGAGGGACTCACTTAATTCTAAACAAGGAGAGTATGATTCTACGGTGTCAAGTAATCACATATTTCATCCCAAGGCTTTGTTCTGTTACTTATTGATGCCTCCTATCAATGTTCAAAGATCATGGGTGGGATCCCCAATAACGTGTCTCTAAAGGTTTTACAAAATCCTGAAAGGTATACCTTACTAAAGGTGAATACTTCTCTAGGCGTCTTTCCAAAACCATCTCTTGAGAGTTCATCTAAGGGAAACCTTCCTATGAATACCCATGTTATGCCCATTTCTGGAATGGATTATAGTCATCCAAGTAGGTTTCAGCCTGAGTGAGATAAGTATGATGGGCATGACTCAGATTGGAGCGCAAGTGATCGTTATTAGAAAGAAGATCAACACGAAATGTACTACGCAAGTCAAACATTTAAAAAGTTCCTAAATAGGGACGGCTGTAGGCTAAATGTTACTCATAAATTTGTATTCGCTGCATTGTATTCGTATTGTATTAATATAGTCTTATTATTATTATTATTATTATTTAATGAAGCACAAAATGCAATGCAACATAGTGCTCGTCCAGACAGTAACACAACATTTTAAGGCTTTACAACATTTGTTTTATCTGAAAACTGTGTTTTTAAGGTACAGCCTAGAGTGGTCCAGACCAACCTTAGCAACGTTTCTGTTAGAGACGGAAGCCTACCATAGGGACGTTCTGGGAAACACCTCGAAACGTTAAGGTACAGCTTAATGTAGGCAATAACTTATGAACGACGTCATGTTAAGAATCCATTGGGAAACCCACCCCATGTGCACAAAAAGCACTTAAAAAACACTTAAAGCAAACATTTTATAAACATAGAAATAGCCTATATTAAATATAAAAATGATATAATTATCATCCCAAGTACCTATGCAGATAATTGCTTTGATCCATATCATTCGTTATTTTATGCTTTATTTTAAAGCTTTTAACAAACGTATTGATGTGCCCGGTACTATTGACATAATTCATATAGATTTGGACGGCTTTCGTGTGAAAATGACCAACCATATGGTTATATTCCAAATTATGTTTGAATTGAAAATTATATTTAAATGTCCTTTCTCCCTTCATAGTACAGATTTGAGTTTTCATTGCAATCACATCAGAGACTGCTACAAGATACAAAACACTTCCAAACACGTATAAACTATTCAGAATCTCAGTCTTTTTCTCCACTGAGGACATCCATCAGCTGAAAAGGATGTGTCACGCTCTTGCATGTCCCTTAGAAAAACCAATTGTGATTTAGACAAACATTGGGGAAAACATAAAGGCAAAGGTCAAGTTCTTTTCTCAGTTCAAGTACGTGCTGATTCACCTACAAGTCGACGGGGCAGAGCACTTTACTATAGGCCCCTGTCGGCAGAATTGATGTGATGGAGATGGTAGGAAAGAACATTGCACTCAGTGATACACCTTTTCCATTTTTTGTTCCTCTTTTTGTTACTCTTCCTCCGCGATTCCTCCTCCATCCCCTCCCCTTTCCGTCTGTCTTGCCAAGGCACCAGGGAAATTAAAGTGCTGCTCACGTTAAAGTCTTTCGAACCAATGATTAAGCGACACCACTTTGCTTCCCGTGGAATACCCTTCAGCAGAATATGCTCGACAGATCAACTTTGCATTTTCTTATAGCCATAGAATAAAATTACGACTGCTTCAAGGCACTTCCTCCCTCTGATACTTAATGAAACTTTAAACTAGAGGAAAAATAACCCGTATGATAACACAGGGACTCACAATATTAAGACCTTAAATGCGTGCTTTTATGGGCAATACGGACAGGTATTTCTTTTTCCCCCCTGCTTTATTCATGCAAGTTCAATTATATTCAAAGCAGACAGGCGGATTAGAAGAACAAGTAGCTTTAATTGCACGGCAGGTATAACGAGCAGGTCTAATCTAGCTTCCCCTCTCCCTCTATTGAGTTTTTGTCGACCTAATGAATGACAGGTAGAGCTGCTTCCTGCTTTCACACGTGCAAAAATAGGCCTCTCTCTGCTTGTAGCCATGGACCCTAGCTGAGCACGGGAAACAATTGATTTTAAGCGTATAGTTAATTATGCTCAGAAAATAGACAGCGATCCTTGGCCTGGCATCAATGCAAGATAAGGATGGTGAGGTGATATCTTGCATAAATCTCATGTTGATACTGCACTGCGTGCAGCTTTCATACATGTTTTATTCACCCATTCAATATCATATTGAGGACAACTATTAAATGCAAAAAATGTAACGTATTGCTTATATAATGTAGTATATATGACTTACCCCCTACAAGCCTCTTCTGATGTCGTAAAAAGACTTTGCTTTGCTTTACCACGGTCTTCATCTGGAGCTTTCTAACATTTTTAACCAGCAGTTAACACTGAGTGAGAACAAATAAGGGGGTGAAATTCCAGACTAGTCCTCGTCTCTCCTCTGTGCAGTTTCCTCAGCTACACAAAAGAGTATTATGAAAAATAGACTAAGCCCGAAGAATGTCACAGTGGTCGACTTATTATTGAAGTTTTTCTGTATGAGAGGAGAAAAGTCGCATAGAAACTTTACTTTTCATGAATTAACTCGTAGACAACAGGGATAAGCCTGGGTAGATATTATAGTCACTGCATGATGATTTACGAATCATGAAAGATAAAATGCCCTAGTTCTCAAAGCCTAGCACAGCCATTGATATTGTATTGAGTATTCAGGAAATAACCACAAAAGCATGCGAAACAAGAATATTATAATTTTATGTGTGTGTGTTTGAGTCTAAGCTATCAAAATAAATGGAGCTGAAATATTACTGTTTATTATAGTTCATCACGTGCTGCTATTTTATTAGCCTTATAATGCATACAGATTTTTGATAGCTTCATGTCACGCAATAAATGACATCACGAAAATGTGGAAAGTCTATACATAAGTAGAGTAAAAGCTTTAGAGCCTAATGTCAGCAGTGATAACAAATGAACAACAACAGCAGCAGAAACAATGACAAGTATAGTCTAATAATAATAATGCTTATGATGAAGATGAAAGTGGTGAGTGGCGCATTGTAGATACTGTTGTTTTCAGTGTACTTACTTAAATTACAAAGTTAGTCTACTATAGCAATGACATGCACTGTGTAATGAGCATGCCTGTCTCTCCCTTCAGACTGACACAGTGACCCTGGGCAAACTGGAGCCCACAAAAAGCAATATGGTTCATGCCACCGCAGCCACATGCTGGCGATATTACAGCGACGACGTTTTGTTCTATTAACCATGGTGTAACTGAATTTATGGGCCTGCCCGTTTATTTCAATGCTGTCAAATCAGAATGAGTGACAAACTCATAAACCGGCCGTGATGTTTTTATTTGATTATTTCCTATTTGCATATGACATTGTACCCATGGAGAAGAAGTGGTTGCCCTTACACAATGGGATTAGCTTCCATGATTAAGAAAATGACAATACAAAGGCCCAGTCTACCAACACATAAGGCGCATGACTTGATCGACCCCTGAATCAAATCAAATATTGGGCAAACTTTCACAAAAAACACATTCAGTTTGATTAAACTTTCAAATCTGCTAAATAAATGAAAACATAGTTTCAACATGGTTCCCAATTAGTGGTTAAAGAAATGGCCACGTGTCGAGTCAGCCTTAAAGAGAAAAAAAGAATGCATAGGGCGGAAATGAACTCCAGTTGAATGACACTTTACTCGCCGGTGATTAATATTGACCCGTTCCCCCTTCCTGTTCAGCGCTTTAATAGCACGCAGGTGGCTGTTGACATTTCACTCACAGCCTCACCTCTAAAACCTGCACTGATGCAAAAAGACAGTTCATCTTAACCACCAGAAGCTGTACCGGAAAAATGCGAAGAAGACGACGCAGAACACATCATGACGAAAATGTCACAACAACAAACGATAATAATAATAATAATAAATAGGCTACACTCACATCCATACATAGCCTATATATTTTTTTTTAGCCTATATTTTTTTTTATATATTTGTGTGTGTGTGTGTGTGTGTGTGTGTGTGTGTGTGTGTGTGTGTGTGTGTGTAATGTGTATATACATTTTGTGTGAATACACTATTTTTGTTACAGCATTTTTCTATTAGGGCTGTGCAGTATAGGCTCTTTGTTACTTTTTGTGAAGTACATTTTGGAAACTTTGCAACTTACATCTCAAACAAAAGTTTTCAGATCTACTCCATACTGTCAATATTAGTCTACATATCTGCAAAGAAATTCGTTTGTAGTCCTATGTTTCGCCAAGGAAGTCCACCGAGACAAGGTAATGTTATTACTGTGACAAGCAACTGTCATCGACTGGCCGATGACATAATAACGGTTAATAGGGCGTGATAGAATGACATTAAACTTAACAAAGATGTATCAAAAAATACTAAAAGTCGACGTGTGCATTAATGTGATCTGTCTGGGCCGTCGAACATTTCATTAATTTGTAATTTATGAATGTTTGACAAATATCACAAAGTGTGTAAATATACTGAGGCGTAATGTGTTTTCTGCGGGAGATGGAGAAATGACCCAAAGTCTTTGTTGCTGGTAGAGTGATCACAAGAATTATGCTTCTTTTCAAACTGTGCTTTCATATGCACACCACATTTCCAAGCTGACATGTGAAATAGTGCAGATAAACCAATGGCTTAAAACGGAATATTACTGCATCATGAATTTACATTTTTAAAACATTTGTTGTGATTCATGAAGAAAAACAGACCCATTATCTTTAGAATGTCTGTGTGCTTGTTTTGCATCCTGGTATTATTTTTGCATCGATGACAAATGTATAGACGCTTACATGAAAAAAAAAACGTAACACCATCAAGATCATCTTACTGTTTAGCAGTGAAACTTTGGAGAGAGAAAAAAAACTTCACCAAAGGATTATTTTCGCGTGCAGAAAACCAAAGACGTGCGGTTTTCCTCCATCCAACTGGACAAGGCTGAACTTTACTGTGAGGCTGTAAACCTATCGACTGTACAGTTGATGTCATTGCCTCTCTGGGAGTTTTCCCCTCTCCTCATGGTTTTTCGGGGGAGACTAAGGCCAAAAAATCATTCGTTCCCAAGTTACATGAAATTTGAAGCCTCAGAAGAGTGGTGCAAGGTTTTGCTTGCAATGTGTTTTTGTGCACGTGATGAAGGCACGCTACATTTCTGTGGAGTTGGAAAAGATCAGGGCAAACTTATCCTCTCTGTTCTGTATTCTATTGGACGACAATATAGTGTAGCCTATGACAGGGAAAATGTTTGTTTGTTCATGACAAGTCATTGTTTTGCCCTATACTGTTTAGCTGGCGAGGGTCAGAGCAGATGTGCAGTAGGATGGTAGACTATGCGTGTCTTGGAGCAGCGGGAGGGAGGACCCGTTAAACTGCTCCTCACTGGTGCACATATAGTGTTACCAACCCTGATCATGATATAGCACCGCCATTTCCCCGGTGACTCCCCGTGAGTTATAACCATGCGAAATGTAGGACTTTCGACAAAAGCACTCCTGCATTTGGATTTCAAAATCTCTAATCCTCTTTGGCTGTGCATTGGTTTCACTCCTGACCAACTGGTGCTCTGTTCTGCATCTTGGCATTTTTGGGAGAGGAGATCCTTCTCCTCAAAGACGGAACTCACTGTCACGCATTACGTCTGTTGTCATACCTCTTAACTCAGCCACAACACACACACGTACTCACTCTATTTACACACTGCTCAATCAAGACACACATGGACACGCGCGCGCGAGAGATGCGCAAGATGGCAAGGAGAGAGGGACGAGCCAATAAATGATTAATTATGTCGCAGAAATATTGAATCGCTGAAGGGCACATTTGCCAATTCATAATCATTTGTCCGCGATTATGATGTATGGGCCACTTATTTGAATCCGATAAGTTTTCACGAAAATCCTCATTACTTCCCCCTTCGTTTCATTATGAGCATCGTGGTGTTCTGTATTCACTGGAAGATGTGTCTGGGTGTGATGGATAGGCTAACCCTCTGGCCTAATATAGAACCGTTTAATTCTGTCAGTTTCTGTTTTGAGAAAAGAGCTCCACATTAACGAAGGAAAAGCAAGTTTTCATTTGTTAGGGATTTGTCGTTGTTTTGGAGATGTGGCCTTCTGAAAGCTGGACAGCTAAGTGAACATTTGAAGTGGATTTTGCTTGGGAGGTCAACCAGCAACTTAAACAAATGTTACCTTATGAGGTTTTGGAGATCTTGCCACCTGGCAGAATACCAACATAACGGATTTCTATATTAAAGCAGGAGAGGCGTTTCCCCCTGTCGTTAGTGAATAGGTAGGCCTATTTCTTGGTGCAACAATTATATTTTAAAGTTACACTGTATCTATTTGTAATGGTTATTCATGTGCTAAACAAAGAAGACCTAGCTCTTTCGCCACCATATTTCAGCATAGAGCGAAAAGAAAAGAGCAAACGAGTTCATGTTTTGCACTTTTAACTCTGATGTTAAGGGAATTTAACACCCCCTTCCTCTCTCTCTCTCTCTCTCTCTCTCTCTCTCTCTCTCTCTCTCTCTAACTCTCGCTCTCACGCACACACAGACTCAACTGCATACAACTTCATATTCAACTTGAAATGCATCTGAACAAGGGCAAACCTCGCCAGTTGCGTCAAATCAATTACTGCTCTATTTGCATCACCTTTAAAACGCAAAAGATCACTTCAAATCAAAGTAGTAACTCTCCAAATGCGTTCCTACACCGACACATTCAGACTCCATATAAAGAGCTAATGGTGAAGCCCCTCTCCAGTTTGGTGGATTCTGTTCCATTTTCTGGTTCATATTCCTCTTTTTGTTCAACTTTATTATACTAAATAGACAGTCCTTGTTGCAAACTATAAGAACAAATTGGAGAGGGAAATCTACGATCAAAGGAAACGAAATAAGCACGGGTCGTTCGCCTCATTCATGCAGCTGCTTTGAGTCTCAAGGCCAACAAGCGTGTCTTACACTGAAAGGGAGTTCCTATTCAGACTGCAGGTGCGAAATAGTGTGGCACATTCTGCCACATTATGAGAAGGTTGTTAGAGATCAACTATGGGGGCTGATTCTCTCCGAAGGAGATGCGCTCATCCATGAAAGTAAAATAACTTAGTGCCTGAAAATAGGAGACGGTGGTAATCCACTCATGGGGCCAGATTCAGTCAACCCACTTCAGAAATTAGTTGTTTTGCTGACTGAAATATTCATCTATCTGACGCTTTGACGCTTTATCGTTTCCTCATACTGTGTGAGTCTTGCAGAGATCAAGCGGTGTTCGCTTTGCAAAGCTAGTGTCGACCTGTGAATAACCCCTAAAACTTGCCCAAATGAAAAAAGTTAACTATCAATAACTTTTATCGACTGATTTATTTATTTAAACGTTCTTAGGGTTCATATGGACATATTCATAAAAGCTCAGCGTTGGTGGATGAGTTAGAGTTAGCTTAGCCTACTATTTTCTTGGGTGCCACGAGAAGTTACGTCCACATATTAGCCTGTTGAAAAGTCATGGTGTGTTGTGATATAAATATAACCACCTTCAACTGAGAGCAAAATTGCATTTTCAACAGTATTTTTCATCCTGTTATTTCAAGTCATTGGACTTTACTCGTTAGTGTCATATTTGAAAGAAATCGATGTTTCCTCCAGTGTCAAAAGCTAAATGGGTATTTTGTGGGTTTATTATCCTAGTTTATTTTTGAAAACCTGCTAGAAATATCAGCTTTCTTCATATCTTTTAACAAGTTACAGTTAGATTGACAGTTTGTACGCAATAGCCTAGTATTAATGTAGGCTATGTTGTGGGCCTCTCAACATCAAAAAGCAGACAGGTTTGTGTTGAACAGCAGGGACTTGACCTTACCCACAAGAGGCCACGGGGAATAGTCGTCGAATAGAGATGTGTATTCGCCATACTAAAACAAATGTCGAAGGTATGGCTATTTTAATTGCATCTCCCGGGGGGCGTCGTGTGTTTACATTTTAAGACACGCTTGTGATGTGGACGAATCAAACTGTGTTGCCACTCTGAAAAAGTCCGAGCTTAAATTAATTTCTGTCTTGACTTTGCCTCGAGTTAGAAACCGACTAACGAAATAGGCGGGGCACTCCAAAGTTTTCAGTTCACGGATGAGGCCCTCGCCTCGTCTGAATTTTGGCCAGGTCTGACTGCATGAACTGAGTTCAAGCACAACTAATTCCATACGTTTAAATTACCTTGCATACCACTGGCTTAGTGGTCCAAAGTGCTTTTTATCCCTATTTATTGTTTGTTTTTCTTGACAGTTGTGTCTGCTGTTGGATAGAGTGCTATCAATGGTTTACCTGAATTATAGCATAGAAAATGGCTTTGTGTAACTAGTAGGCTACTCAAAGTGAATCAATTACGAGCAGCTTACATCGACAGAACATTAAGTATGGAGGCGGGGTTTTGTATTTATGCTTGAAGCCCTTTCCCATTTTTACACAGACTGTGCTTACGGTACTCGTTTGACATTGCACCTGTCCAGGGATTTTACATGCCAATTCCGGCCACATCCAGTGATGTGTAATTATGACGTGGAATAGAAGACTGAATAGGCGGCAGAAATGCTTTTTTTTCTTAAGAGACAGCTAATCCCCTATTAAAAGGGCTTTGTTAAATAATGCAGGACAGTTTCCGGAAGCAGGATTATCGCCTCCATTATCTTACAAAGAAATGATATTTCACACCTAAATGAATCTAAGTGTGTCATAATAACACTGAAAGGACCAAAGAACTAAAATTAAATGAATTCATTTTCTATTTCCTCCCAACTGGGTTGTTAGGATGCACCAATTGGGCTGTTAGGATGAGAATCGTTTAACGTAAAATTGTTGAACTAAGAACGTCTACGAGTGTTTGTGTATCTTGAAAAAGGTCCTAAAACACATTTAAATGCCACATGTACACATACAATTCGCACATAGTCTACAAAATTCCATAAAATAAGCTGACCTTGATATAAGGAAACAGCGTGAGCTTAATTAATGGTCAGTATGCTTTAGCAAATAGAATCACCGGCATTTCTTCCGTTGGTGTTTTTTTGCATTGATGAAACTGTAAAGTAGGCCTAATGCATTCATACATTTAGAAAAATATCAACATTATTATTAATACAAAATATTATTATCAATATAATTATTGTAAAGGTATTATAATAATACTTGTTATCAAGTTGACGTGACCATGTGATCTCGAACATCACTTCCTTTGGGCTCAGTCCAATTATTGCTTTTTTAACGAGATCATGTATGCTAGTTTTGTTACTATTTCTTCAGTCCAGTGATCCTCCTGTTGCTTATGAGCTGTATACAGACACTTGTCTCTGGTCAAACGATTAATGTCGCATTGACATGCAACACGACCCATGGTCCCTCCCAAATCTTTCTTTCCCTGTCTGTCTTTCTTTGCTTAAACACATACGACCGAAAATACTCCCGCGCACGCGCGCGCAGACAAGATCAGAAACACACTCTCTCTCTCTCCCTTTCCCTCCCTCCCTCTCTCTCTTTCGGTCTCTCTCTCTCACACACACACACACACACATACACACACACACAAAGAGAGAGAGGGGGAGAATACACACTAAAACTAAAACATTCTTTAAAAAGGTTAACAGTTAAATCTTGTCTTGCTTTTTAAAAGTGTTCTATCCCAGGTCGAGAACAACAACTAAAAGCTTAAGACAACTCCGAAGATATGGGGCGAACAGAATCAGTGACAAAGCGGCTTTTTCCGTGTCATCGACGTCGTTTAGACGACATGGAAGAATCCCTCCGATAATAACTGCCACATCAAAGGCTCCCTGGTACAATTCAGACTGAACTATGCCTTTCTCTATTCACACACACAAGAGCTACTACTAAGGAGGAATCAACTGTAAAGTTTTTTTTCCTCTTTGCCACGGTGTTTATTTTCTCTCTTTTCAGCTGGGTACTTGGTAAGAGTAAACAGACAGACAATAACAAAAAAGAAACAAACTCAAAACGCATCTGATCAGATAGTAGACGGCCGTGCTCTTGGCAGACTTCCTTGGGAGCTGAAAAGAAAGTGGGAGACCACTCACTTCCCTGCCCTTTACTGGTAAACTCCGAGCTCAACTCAGTGCTACACATCTAGAAAAATGTTTCACATATGACCGACATGAAAAATTGGAAGACCTTTTGCTTTTTTGTAACTTGCTCGCCTTTAACTACACTTCTCAAAGCTCAAATAATAACCTACATCAAATTGATCACGTATTGTACTAATATTGGATTCTGTTTTTAAACGTGTGCTTTCGACACATGTGTGTGCCTTGTTATATTGCACTTTGTCCCCAAAAGCATGCCCAAACACCGATGTCATCGAGAGATTCCTTTTCTCTGCATTTAAATCTACGCGACGTATAGTCTCGTGAATTTAAGTCATTTCCCAGAGCCTACCTCTTACGTCATTCATAAGTTACCTTAACGTATCGAGGTGTTTCCTCGAACATCCTTGAGGTATACCTTCTCTAAGAGATACTGTAGTAATTCTGGTGTAGACCACACTTAGGCTACATAACACAGTTTTCAGTTTCTAAAACAAAGTTTTAGAGCCCACAGATGTAGGCTATGACTACGACTTAAGACCAATATGTAAATTGCATTACATTGTGTTCTTCATAAAGTAATACATAAATACATTATTATTTAAAAAAAAATGAAAAGCCTACATCAAGTTCGAATCCTTTGTGAATACAAATCTATGAGTAATCTATTGGCCTGCAACTGTTTTGGAACTTTTTTATATTGACTTTAGCCTTTCTTGTCGATGTTGTTTCTAATAATGATCACCTGGGCAAGAATCTGGCACATGCTCATAATCTACTCATCTGACGCGTTGTCAAATCTACGTGCATGACAATAATCGATTCCAGAAACATGGATTCAACCTCTTAAGGTGTAGGCTACATAAAAAGGTTCCTCTTAAAGTGAACTCTTAAGTGATGGTTTGGGAAACACTCGTAGAAAAGTAAATATCTTTAGTACGACTTCATCGGTCGCTAAAAACGCCGTAACTGAGAAACACACCCAGATGTCTAACATGTTAAATGGATCAGATTAAAAAGAATAGTAAGCTATGGTACATAATTACACTTACCATGAATGCATGTACAATTGTCCCAAACATGTCACACCCGTCACTATGTTGCTGACCTCTATGGAAACGTGTGACAAAAGTAGGGGAACATTTGCTTTTTCTTGTGAATAAAAACATATATTATCATTTCCTACCCCATGGGCGGGCAAATATTACACTCTTCACAATAGGCTTTGGAGATCTTCGCTTCGGCCCCACGTTATTTGAGTTTGACTCAGCTACCGCTATAGAACTCCTAACTCACCATGAAGATTCACCGTCGTGAAGAAATGGCTCTTTGTATAAAAAGAACTTTGAAGTCAGTATGGGAATATGCAAGCCTTTCATCAAATGCTACCCACATAACCTCCGCATGAAAGCCAGTGTAGGCAGGCAATAAAGAAAAAAAAGGTTGGGGGTAAAGAAAAATAATAAAAAAGAAGTGAAGTAAGACAGCACAATCAGTATTGTCAACTTGTATTTTAGGAGGGCTTGATCTGCTTTCTAAGCCAAGCACATGTGTGAACTTTTCGGTTATGGAAATGCACACAAAGTGCAGATCTACACTTTGGGCTTTGTTTCTAAAATGACGATAAATGGAGGCTTCGAGGGGCTACAAAACTATTTCGCAATGGTATGGAAGAAAACATTACTGTAGGCCACCGTCCATGACGAGGTTAAAGGAGAGTTAATACAAACGTTAAAAAGCCATTCTTTGTCCCTCTAACATGATAACCTTTTCGTGTGATTTTAGAAGTCTTTTTCCGTTAGCCTACAGTTCGAGGAACTATTGTCACGTCACTTAAGTGACTTAACAGCTCAACTCTCTCTCTCTCTCTCTCGGTCATAATTTCTCACAGACCTTTAGAGTTCCGTAAGCAATATGTTCATACACACTCCATAATTTCGGGAAGGCAGTCTCAATTTCAATTTATACACAATTTATTCAAAATACTGACAAATTACAAGGCAGTTTGATACACATCTTGAGTCCCCTCTTGTCAATCGAATTGTCATAAAATGCATTGTTAACAAACTTTAACAAGTATTACAAAATCACAAAATGTCAACACTGACCAATGACTGCAATAGTTTTGAATGTTATGTCTGTCATAGCAAATACAGTAACAACGCTTCGGTCAATAGTCCCGATAAAGCACAAATGGAGGAAATAATTCGTTATGAAATTTAAACAATTTCAAATATTAATTTTATACAAACAATAGTAGCAAAAAATTCAAAATAGCTGAAAGACTGAACCATACAAAATTACTGTTACCACTTCCACATTAAAACGTTGCAATATACAAATTTACACTTTGTTCTATTGAAACACTTTGGTTCGATATTACAAAAATGTCCAAGTCAGATTCAAAAATAAATTAAAAAGATATTGATGTCTAACCTGAATTTACAAAATAATACAGCCACATGCTTACGAGTAACCATTACATTGTATAAGAAATGAACACTCATATTAGCTGGCTATTTCAATTGGCGGATTGGCAGTGTCATCATTTGTCGATATGCCAGTGCATTTAGACATGTAAGTCGTGAAAATGGACTCTCCTCAAATAAAATTATTATGAATCCAATGCATTTCCCAGATATTATTTTTTTTTTTTAACTCGAACTCTGTTGTTAGAATGTGTCCCTGGATTGGGGATTCCTGTATGGAGGCCTCTCTGATGGGTCAGGTGTGGATGAGCCGCTGGGAGGTGTCTGGGAGCCACTGGCACCTGAACTGTGACAAACGTACCACTCGCTTAGATTAGCGGGCTGAGACGCAGAGAGGGGTTCGGACAGTGAGGAGGGAGCTGGCTCACGGCCCAAGTCTGATGAGGGTGAAACGAGAGATGGAGTCGATGACTCGTAACCAGAACTCGGAGGTGGAGACTTGCAGTGCACTTTCATGTGTTTTCGCAAAGAGCTGGGGTGCGTGTAGGATTTGTCACAACCTCTCACTTTGCAGTTGTAGGGCTTATCGCTGGTGTGCACGTGGGAGTGCTTCTTCCGGTCACTGCTGTTGGCGAAGCGTCTATCACATCCGTCAAACTCACATTTAAAGGGCTTCTCGCCTAAGATGAGAGGGAAGAAGTCAAGAGACAAAATTCACAAACAGCTCTTATGATACAATCTATCAAAAGCAAGGAGTGCATGCAAGACTTCTATTTATTTGATTGATGACAACAATATTATATTACAGCTGACAAGTTGTCCTGCATATTGGTAGGTCTACAGTAGAGGATAACATCTAAATTAGTTTTGGTTCCTACAGTAGACCTATAGCCCGAAGACAAGAGTGCCTCAAAGTGTACACAACTAAGATTTAAACAAGCTACAAATTAACATTAAATGACCTCTCCTTTGAACCTTTTTTTCCCACACAGCCCTTATTCAAACTATGGTACATAGGCTACTGATAACGTTGGCAATGAATATTTAATCGTGTTGTGTTTTGTTTTATAGCTCAAAAACATCATTTTGAGGAGTAAAACCTTATGGGCCACTAGTAATGGGATATGAGGCTATTCCTCTGTGACGTAGGGTAATCATGGACAGGTCAAATGATCTATCTAATAAATTAGCCTACATTCAAATAACAAGATGCTGATTTTGCCGGAATGGGCGGGCGCCATGTCCTTCTGAGAATACGTAATTGCTGCTGTCTAATTACACTTGCGTGCTGAATATCAATTTGACCTTCAGCTGCTGGATTGCTAGAACCAATCAGGAATATTAGCGTACAACAAGCAAGCAGCAAGGAGGAGCCCCATAGGAAACCACAGCCATAACCAAAGATTTGAATTGGCCTGCGAAACAACCCCTCTGCCCTGGGGAACCAACACATCATGATATAATTGGAGAAAAATGTCCTGTTACCAAGCCATCTCTTGATAAAATCCAGGGCATCACAGAATAAATTGTTCTCTCATGTTCTCTCAGAAGTTGTAAAACAGCAACATGCGATATTCACAAATGGTTGGTGTACTAAATGGTTTTGAAGGAGGTTTTGCACATTAAGCTTTACCAGTCTTGCATATTTGCACTAAGTTAGGCCTAAAAATAATACAAAAAATGTCATGAAAATCATTACGCGCATGGTACGAAGTTGGTGAAGTAAATTGACCGCAGTTAATAAAATGCGCTCTAGTAGTCTTGTGCAAACTCCCATTGCCGCTAGTACTCAATACTACTTCGTCGTGTCATGGACTTGTTGCATGCTACGCCAGTCATTGATGAGCCACAATAACTTCACAACTGATATCTGAAGCGTCATCAGGTAGCGTGACTGTCCTACAGTATGGGCCTTCATGTGTTGCTTTGTCGCACACCTGGCTGTTGTCATACGCTATAATCGTATGGCTTACCTGACCTTCACTGACAACTAAGTGACCTTTACTGTTTAAACAACAATCAACCCGAATACCTGTTGGATGTGACATAGGTCTTAACTTTAAAGCTAAAATTGCATGCAATCTCTGATCAAATATTTCATTTTGTGAGGCATGAGGAATTTCCAAAACACACTTCTTCCACAGATAATTCAGAGCACCAGCTAAATTAATCTCAAGCCTTCGCATAACCTGAACACACAACACAATAGCAACAAGTAGCTACCAGCAGCACGCATAAACGTAAAAAAAAACAAATTAAAACATGTATAAAATAGAGATCAGAAAAGCAGACGATAAACCCAATATACCTACCACACACTTTAGAAATCAGAACCTGGATGTCGACGTATAGATAGCTGTATTTTACCCACTGACATAACTTTATAGAAACCATCCCATGCCACAATGAATGCTAGCCTACTCTTTTTGGGTTTGAAATAACTCTTCAAGCTGCTCAACTGAGCCACCAAAACCGCTAGATCGCAGCTTTGAATAACTTTCCACCACCTTAGCCTGTCATACAATGGTAAGATCGACATATTTACTGAGCTGTCATTCTTACTTCTAACATAAAAAGCCCAATGGTAAACAGAGGAATACAAATGTAATAAGTAGTCATACAATCCACAGTGATAAGCCAACAATTTAACATTTACATGCTTGTATTTGACGACCAATGTCTTTACCATTTCTCGTATCCACAACCGTTACAAGAAGCCATCTTAATCCGATTTGTGAAGTTCAAAATCAAAAAGGCTAGGCCTTGCCTACTCGTAAACAGAGTGCACGATATTTCAAAGATTGTGACATTTTTACAACTTAAATTGAACGTGAACATTTAGAATAGATTTGCAGCATGGTAGAAGTGAAATTACTGACCTGTATGAGTTCTCTTGTGAATTTTAAGATTTTCCGATCTCGCGAATACTTTTCCACAGCCGGGGAATGGACACGGGAATGGTTTTTCTCCGGTGTGCACTCTGATATGATTTACAAGTTTATACTTGGCTTTAAAAGGCTTTCCTTCCCGAGGACACTCTTCCCAAAAACATATATGGTTTGCTGCCTCTGGTCCCCCGACATGTTCCACTGTCACATGCGTCACCAGTTCGTGCATGGTGCTGTAAGTTTTGGAGCAAAGTTTTTTCACCGAGTGCTCCGGCTCTAACCATTTGCAGATCAGTTCTTGCTTAATCGGTTGCCTCATGTACCGAAAAAAGGCTCCTGGTCCATGGTGGTGGTGGTGAGCGCTGAGGTTCATGTTCAGATTGAGACCGCCGTAGCTGTGCAGAGGCGATGCAGCAAATGGGTCTGTCCTGGAGCTTGCCACTTGACTCAAGTGATCAGATCTAACGTACATTTCTCCAGGTATTCCTAACCGTATTTGTCCGTTCAGCGCTTGGCCACCTGGAGCTCCGTTAGGCTGTTCGTGATGAAGTCCGGAGAAGAGGGTATGGTTCGCAGCATCGGGGTGATGACCATAGTGTCCCGGATAGCTACCTGTTGTTGAGACAAACATTCCGTGGTGAGAGGCTGTACCAGTAGGCTGGTCGGTCAGCACTGGCATGGCTTGAGCTGTCAGATCTCGTCGTATGAGGAAATCCCTACCTGCGGATAATGCCTGGGCCGTATGAGACATAGAGTATGGGACCGTCGCCTGCACCGGGCCAAAAGCTCCCGTTTGACTGGAGACCACTTCACTGTGGCCTGCAATATGATGATTGTGGTGATGGTGGTGGGGATAATGATGGGCTGGGCTGATTTTGAGGGCCGCGGAGTGCCCCATGTGTTCTGGCCCGAATGGACTCGGCCCCAGGCGGGGTTCCGCAGTAATCTCCCCAGGGTGCGCGTGAGCCATTGAGTGTGGATGGCTGCTGAACCCCGGGAAGCCTGTCACGCTCTGAGGGGTATGGTGGTGATGATGGTGATGGTGGTGAGCCCCTGCCAAGTCAACTAATCTCAGCGCTGTGTTCCGTTTGGAAAACGTAGGGTCCATCACAGGGCTTCCCAAAGCATCCACGCTCATTACTCCTAATTTTAGAATAAGTTTGACAGCAGGCAAAATAATAATGATGATGACAAATATATTTTAATCGCAAGGAAAAAATAAAAAAAAAAATAAAACTCTAAAGTTTAGACTCTATCTCAGTGCCTACATGGAATCCCATTCGGTTGAGAGGCAGCAGCAGGACGCTTTGATATACTGAATAGAGATTCATGGTAGGCTGTGCAGCCCGTGGAGCTAAACAATCACCCTGCGCTCTAATTGGTCAGTTCTCGGTGATTGACGTCACTTGTGACAGTTTCCAATGTGAAGAAAAATGCTTTAGTGACAGCAAGCAGTTAGAGCGCCTGCGCCGTGCCTTGGGCAACACTTGAAAAAAAATATTGTTTTTATGCAAAGGCTACTGTACTTTCAACCCTAATCGTCTAAGTTAAATCAATTTCACAAAGCAGTTGTTATAAAATTATTACGCTGGATAGGCTACGCAAGAGTTGCAAAGTGACTGCTGGCTGCAAAGTCTTCATTTTTAAGACGGTACGAAGCGGGTTATATGCTCACAAAACGCTAATCTAGATTTTCATTGCATATCATCAAAACATGTATATTGATTAGACCTACTGATCAAAATTAATTAATTCTCACTAACTTACATTTAGTTTTACGACTAGGACTATATGGTACCATTCTATAAGTTCACTAACATAACTCGAAAGAATAGGGTGCCTTCGCATACACAAACCGCAACGTTAAAGAAATGTATTTTACATGACAGTCCGCCCTTCTTTTTCTATCCTCCGAACGGTGCTTCCTCCACCTCGTCATAGAATCGGTTCCTCTGAATTTGTGCAGGGATTGACACCGAGCATTGCTGAAATGTAAGGGACCTGATATTAAAGTTAGGGGTAGCCTAATTTCGCCCACGACTTCGGTCGGCCCCAGCTCGCAAGTGACCGTGGATCGACAACGCAGGAGGAGGCGCCTAACCTAATGAAGAAGCCCGCGCAAGCACGGGCAGCAGCGTGAGACTCAGCAGACAAAACGCTAGAGTGACCGTAGAATGCGCAACCCTGTCTGATAAAAATAGAAAATTAAAAAACATAAACACTGTTTTACACTTAGTGTCTACTGCGATGTAGTAACTCAGTCGTGATGTAATTGGTCCTATAATTCTACAAAATATTTTAAAAATTACACTAACCTTGGAGATATGAACTTCTGTGACAATGAGAAATCCAAATTATCTCCGCTGCTCACTGCTAGATTCCTCAGCATGAGTGCTCACATATGGCCTGCTCAAAACATCACAATGTTAGCCACTCTCATTCCTCTGAGCCTAGGCTGGAAACTACTTTCGGACCATCTGAAGCATGCAGATAGAAGAATTGGTGTCAAAATTTGAGTCAATTTTCCAGAATACAGCATATACAGAAAAAACCGCTCAGCCTAATCAAAGGGTTATCAATGTACCACTGGCAAATAATATGAGAAGCCTACATAACTTCAGTTTGTTTATTTCCCTCGCTTTTGTAAAAAAAATAAAAATAATAATAATCCCCTCTCAAAACAGTAGGCTATTCGATTATCCCGGAGGCTAGATGAAGACCAAATTAGATACAATTCCCCGGCACACAAAAAATCTTATCAATACCACTTTTTCTGAAAATCTATTTGTTTAAATTTCTTGACTGATTTTTGCGAAGGCGTTTTAATGGAGAACTTAAATAAATGTAAGTTCCAGACTTGGAAACCTCATATCCCAATACAAACCTTCTCCATTTCGAATTCAACTAAACTAAAGTAGAAATACAAGGCCATAGCCTGCTCCAAAATCTATGATGACTATAGAGTATTCTTACCTTGATCATGAATGCTTGGGACGTTTATCTTAATCAAATCAGCCGGAGTCAAATATGAATTGTTATGTGAGCTGACCCAAAAGGAGGTTAAACAGTTACCATCAGATTCATGTCAAATATCACATGTAAAATCTTCGTGGCCATTGGGCGTATTAGCCTACAAGTGGCCACAGTCAATCAGTGATTCATTCGCCTCCAGGAGCGATGGGTAGTTCTGAGGCAGTAAGAGCTTAATTTCTTTTGACAGAATGTCACGCCAATATTTCATAAGCTTTTGGGCACTGCCATAGTACTCCAGCACGAAGGTCTCTTTCGAGATCTGCTGTCTGGTGAATTGACCATAAGGAAATAGTACATCCAGGAATGACAGTGATGAAAAATTGGTCCCAAGAAAAAACATAATTTTAGTTTAAAGTATTACTTGTAGTAATTAAAAAACGCGCGTTGGTTGGCTAATCAGCATTAGGTTATGTTTCAACTCAGGCACACACTAAGAAACAAGGGAATCGTAGCCTTTATGCAGATGCCCTAGTTCCGTCGTCGATTGTCGAGGCGATGAAAACGATTCATTTTAAAATTTCCCAAATTCTTCTAAATATGTCAGCGTAAATGAAACAAGAAACACAAATGCTGTTACGGCATGCCTGGTGTAGGGTAGGCTATATTTCAAAGCACGACCTTTGACATCTCAACCTACCGGACTTTGTTCTGAAATCCACAATACACCCAAACTATAACGTACGTTTGAGAGTGAGATGAAGTGTCTTGGTGGTAACCACAGTGATTGCAACATGCACATTTAATGGAAAATGTGTCCATTGTATGAAATTAATGTCAGTAAAACTGAATGTCTCGTGAGATATCCTAATCAAAATTGATCTGTCAAAGGCCTTCGATGACAACACCACGTCAGATATAAGTAAACATTATATGAACTACGACAGATACCGAGGGAGATCATTACAGAACAGAGACTATCGCCGGTCGTAGCGTCACCCTAAAGGCATGTCCTGACACAAGGCTAGACGCACGAACATTGGAAGAGATATTTTTGTGTTGCTCTCGGGCAAGGAAGGTTGGACGGTAGAAGTAAGAGCATGAAGGAGAACAAGAACAAGAAGCAGAGGAGGAAGATATGTCCACAAAATATGCATTGCGTTCACAAAGGGTGGACACTTTCATAACGTCTACAGTTTTGACTAAGCAGCATAATTGGAGACGATGCGATGGAATATGGTGCATTTAATAACCAACTGATCATACAAGAGCGAGTAAAGAGTTAACTGTCTTGTAATCAACGTTAGACCATGTGTGCAACATGTTTTAAGAAACTAAAGAACCAAAGTTAATCTAGATACAAATCAAAGGCCTGGTATACAATTTGTCGATAACATTTGTCAAGACTTAACTCCACTAACATGTTTTCGTCTTTAACTCTTTCATTTGTTCAAGGGATCCCTTCATGTGTCGTTCTTACCGTTTCCACCTGTTGGCGTCTTCCAGATTTTTTCATATAACTTCTTTAAAACTGCAACTGAGTAGAATGTTAGACAAAGGACTCCAATCTCTGGCTTTCGCTCTCTCAGCAAAGAGTTTAGAAATGTAGCAGAAGCCAGTAGACCGGATGATATTTTAATGGCTCATATGGCACGTCTGTTGCGTGCGGCTTTGAACTCCAGCCGCTGGAGGTTCCTGCAGAGAAAGCCGCAAATCCCACTTGATAACTTCGACAACCCACAACTTTTCATATGATACGAACGTGATGTATGTGATGTTATTTCCCCAACCCCTTACAAGCACCGTACAAATGCATTTTCTACAAGTTACTGGGATAATAGAATCATTATCATATTTATGTATGTGTGCAAGTAAGATATACGGCCGAGAGAGAGATCAACCATCTTTCTTCCACTTAGTCTGTGGCTTACGCCTGAACGCAAAGAAAACGTGTAGGCTACAAATAGCTGAATTCACTAACAGGTAACAATTGCAGTAGTCGTTACATTAGGTTATTGTGGTTCTTCAATAGGCTATTGGTGACAAAAGGTTTGCCTCTAGGGTCAATATGTCAGTGAAATTGCTCAATTACAAACTACAGTGGTATGGATATACATCAGCGTATCACTTAACGCTCTTAAGCTTTAAAGTCTGATTATACCGACCAATGATCCCTTGCAAGGGTCATTGCAAAGCATCCTTATGTCGGCCAAGACTATTGTGGGGATTTTTAATTGCCAATAGCATCTCCTCTACGTCTCCCGAATTAATCATTTTCAAAGTAGAGCACACACTGGGCTTATGTGGCATCAGATAGTAGAGAATGTTAGGAAATAGGCTACCATCAAATAATACAAAATGACATTCCGAGAAAACATTTGGTGGCCTTGTATTAGCCCATTGCATTCTACCCACAGCAATGGATCCATGAGTGTTTCAACAAGTGTTTTCACAGAGGATACAAATAGGCTGTTTCAAGTATACTTATTTTGACCCCAGAAACCTCAAAAGTATAGACTACTCGTATAGGCCTGTACACACGTTGGTGTTTATTTCCTTAAGATTCACGATTTTTGCCGTCTCACACGTTTCATATTCATCAATTCTGTTTATAGACAAGAGATTCAATTTGTACACAAAAATCACAATCAGCAACCTCACCACAATACCTGGGATTGATGATGTATACGAACCAATAGGACTGGAGTAGGATCAGTGGAGTAGGAACACGGTCTGTTATTTGGTGAGTGAACGTTGGTGGGGGGAGAAAGCCTTCTCCAATGATCGACTGGGCTCGGAGTCACGTGACGCCCCCCTCCTCTCCCATTCATCAGGGGTGGACTGTGTTGTCTTTTCAATTCATTTATCTGCAGGAATGATTGCGACTATCAGTCTGGAGCTCACCGCCTGACTGAGGAGGTGAAAGTTGCGCCACAGGAAGACAAACCGCAAAAGACAATATTGTGCATGATTTGCGTGTGCATCGGATGAGAGGGAGTGGGGAATATTCCTGTCCACTAAAAGTAAATAGAAATACGGTAACGGAGTTAGCTCACTGAAGTCAGACAAATTCGCAGAGTCGAGGTAGTAGTGGCGTGAGTACTTGTGCGTGATTTTTTATTCTTGCTCTCAGTCGCCTCTGTTTCAGACTGAAGATGCTCTTGGACGCAGGACCACAGTATCCTGCCATTGGGGTGACTACTTTCGGCTCCTCCCGGCATCACTCAACAGGCGAAGTCTCGGATAGAGAGGTGGCTTTGGGGATCAATCCCTTCGCCGATGGAATGGGTGCTTTCAAAATCAACCACAGCTCGCATGATCTTGGTTCTGGGCAAACGGCGTTTTCTTCACAGGCGCCCGGCTACGCGGCAGCTGCTCTTGGACACCACCACCATCCCACCCATGTCAGCTCCTACTCCACCGCAGCTTTCAACTCCACCCGGGACTTTCTGTTTCGGAATCGGGGGTTCGGAGATGCCACTAGTGCACAGCACAGTCTCTTCGCTTCCGCTGCGGGAAGTTTCGCAGGGCCACATGGACACTCTGATGCTGCGGGGCACCTGCTCTTCCCCGGACTTCACGAGCAAGCGGCTTCCCACGCATCTTCAAACGTCGTGAACAGTCAAATGCGCCTGGGGTTTTCGGGGGACATGTACGGGAGAGCCGAGCAGTACGGCCATGTAACAAGTCCGAGATCTGAGCACTATGCCTCGTCCCAATTGCACGGGTACGGCCCCATGAACATGAATATGGCTGCTCATCACGGAGCTGGGGCCTTCTTCCGTTATATGAGGCAACCCATAAAACAAGAACTAATCTGCAAGTGGGTCGAGCCAGAACAACTGTCGAATCCGAAAAAGGCATGTAACAAAACTTTCAGCACGATGCACGAGCTCGTGACTCACCTCACGGTGGAGCATGTCGGGGGTCCAGAGCAGTCGAATCATATTTGTTTTTGGGAAGAGTGTGCCCGAGAAGGGAAACCCTTCAAAGCGAAATACAAACTTGTAAATCACATTCGAGTGCATACTGGAGAAAAGCCGTTCCCATGTCCATTCCCCGGCTGTGGCAAAGTGTTTGCACGATCGGAAAACCTTAAAATTCACAAAAGAACTCACACTGGTAAGAATTACAACTGTTTTGCTTTCTTTTGACGCCTGAATACAAGGTCTATGTGAAATATTATTGTTGCGTTGAACAGCCCTAAAATGGCGCTAAAATGAAACAGGTTTCAGAAAGCCAATGTAAACACCGTAAAAGTTTGCAAATAGTAATGGTATTTCATGAACCAATACTTTGTTTTGTAGAAGTCGGGCTAATTAAATCAACCGTATAGTGCAAAACTGAATTTGAACTGTACAATCTCTTGCAGAATTTTGAGACTATGTCAAACAGAACCTAGAATTCCTAAAGGCTGACATCAGTACATGCATTATCGAATTATTATGAATTCAAACCGAAGTGTTTGTGTTTATTTCAAATAGGAAACGTTTGTGGTGTGTTCGTGTACTATCTTGTTTAATTCACCATATCGTTTTGTATGGAGCTTGATTATATTTTTTCCTGTTTTTTCTGCTAGGTGAGAAACCTTTTAAGTGTGAGTTTGAAGGCTGCGACAGGCGTTTTGCAAATAGCAGCGACCGCAAGAAACACATGCACGTCCATACGTCTGACAAGCCCTATCTCTGCAAAATGTGTGACAAATCGTACACACATCCCAGCTCCCTCCGAAAACACATGAAGGTAATCTATCGATTATTTGTTTGTATTCTTGTATTTCTCTGCCTCTTAACAGTGTTGTTTAATATGCCCTACAGCAGCGCCACTGATGAATTTGCTACTTGCAATACAGTTTACAAATACATTTAACAGATAGGCCTAAAATTAAATGTGCAATGTATTAATGAGCAAGTACATTTATTGCCGAGATTATTAATGATCAGGTTCATTTTATCGCCGAGAAACTTACGTAAGAATCTTACGTAAAATTGTGTATTCATGTTACAGTAATGTTTGGATATGTCTTATTCCGGCAATTGCACTAGTTGTCTGTCTGTAATGGTTACCTCCAGAATGTTTGTTTACAAAGTAGCGTTTCTCTTTTCAGAACAAAGGTTGCGTGCTAAAATTGGCCTGTGTTGCATCTGTGTCGCAGGTTCACGAAGCCTCCACTCAAGGATCACAACCATCACCAGCGGCCAGTTCAGGGTACGAGTCTTCTACGCCTCCCACCATTGTGTCCCCATCCACAGAGAACCAGAGCAGCAGTTCCATATCGCCAGCATCTTCGACAGTACATCACACGACCAGTCACAGCTCGCTGTCGTCAAATTTTAATGAATGGTACGTGTAAAAATATTTTCAAAAGACTGCAGAATTAGGACTGCTTGGAATCAAAGACTGAAAAGCCTATTCACGTGGACCGACAGAACAAAAAAGAAAGAAAGAAAAAGACAAGGAAGTCCATTTTAAAGGCTGTCTAGCAAAGAGGGAGGGAGAGAAAGCGCGCAATGCATGGACGAGATACAAGGCCGAGAACCAAGTTATTTTTTCCAATGTTTTTTTTTTATTATTATTTGGAAAATACTGCACACAAATGATCTCCGATTGCATGCTATCTGCGGGTCTTGGCCTGTTTTGTACATAAAGATTCACCCTAGTTCAAAATGTAATATTTTATTTTGTAAATAGGTATATTACAGTTTAAGGGAATTTGTGAAAATGTGGTCCCTAGATATATGGAAAATGAGATGGTTTTTAAGAATATTGCGATGAATAGTCTTGATTGAAAAGAATGTTATAGTTAATGTGTACCAAATGTGAATTACTCAGTATTACTACAGTCTACACGTCGACCTAACCGACTATTAGTATTAATGTGCTTTTGTATACAGTGCAACATTTCGTCTGAAGTCGTCTGAGTAGCACAGTATCATTGTTGTTATTTAATGTCATGTCGATAAATCGTGTAGTGAAAGCCTGAAACTCCGTGTCAATCTGTTTATGTAAGTGAGAAAATATAAAACTATCTGTCTATTGCCATGGCAATTGCAAGAAATTATTACCTGTATATAACTCAATTTTCCATATTTATCCGCATGTAAAGGGCCGGTAACACATGTTAGAATTGATCGGTATTTATGGAGAAATGCGTTCGTAGGCAATGTAAAATCTAGTTTACAAAATAATGTTTGGTTACATTTCGTACAATATTAAAGTATTAAAAGCACAACAACAATGCCTTTCACATTTATTTCTCAAAGTGTTTTTTTCAAGCTTTGTTTATTTATATTGTGCCCACATGGACATTCATGCTCTCGGTAACCTCACCAATAACTCAGATATTCGCAGAGATGTCTTTGAGCAATATGCGGGCTATTGTGTGTTTTTAACCACAATTTAATGAAAATTCTCCAGTCACTGGAATATCACCTATTTTGTTAACAAAAGTTAGTAAATAGCCTACAACATTGAGTCTTAACATCCAGAGTCAAACTAAACATTCATTTCAACCTAATAAATCACATCAGGCTCGCCTATTTAATTTTCACTTTCTAATTCGGTAAAGCGAATTATTTTGACGTAATTTAATTTTCTCCTTCAGCCCTTCTTATTATCCAGAATTACCAACACTCTCCTTGTCCCTCGAGTCATGTGTGTATTAAAACGATTAATGGTGACGGTTTTATACCTCAATGTAAACTAAATAGTTTATGCCATGTAGTGTGGTCTTACAGACTAATGCAATTTCTTATTGTTAGGTCTCAGAGATTGTAGAGGAGAGGGCAGCCTTCTAACTTTACCACGGTTGGAGTCACTGTCAGGCTTTGTTCCACGTTGCAGCTTGCTTGACCGCGCCATTAGGCAGAGATCACATCAACAACCGCCAGCGATCATGAGCTTGGTTAACACTGCCAGTACACATGGGAGAAAGCAAAAGCGAAAGCGCTGTGTGTATTGGCCTTCTGCTTAGACGTGGAAATAAAAAGTAATCTAAATCAGAGTTGATATATTATACACGACAAAAGTAACACGCTTGTGTGTGTGTGTGTGTGTGTGTGTGAATGTGTGTGTGATTCATTGTGCGCGCGCGTGAGTGTGTGCGACCGTGCGTGAGTGAGTGCATGCGTATGTATGTGTGTGTGTGTGTGTGAGAAGGAGATAGAGATGAAGAGAGAGAGAGAATTCGGGTGTGCACCGTTTTAAACTCTGCAAAAAACTTTCTTTGCGTATCGATTACAGTTACTCAGTGTGATCAGTGGATCGCCTAATTTGTTCTTTGTTCTGACAGACCAACATGATTCGAATATAGGCCTACTCTCACCGGTAATGATATGTTTCTTGAGTATAGGATTAAGCCAGCCCGGGGGCATCTTAATCTCGATAAATGTGTGTTAATACTGAAATTAAAGCAAAACAGTTATATTGACTTACAATAATTGTTTCAAGCTACACCATCTCCCCCTTTTTCCAAAATGTTTGTGTGTGTGAGAGAGAGAGAGTGTGTGTGTGTGTGTGTTTAGGGGGGAGGGGTCTATGTTTTCGCATGAGAGAGCGAGGGAGAATTGACTTGAAAACATCTCTTGGCAAATCAGACGTTAGCAGTGAACATGGCCGAAATTCGTGGTGATGGTGATTTCTTGAAATATATTCATATTTCCCTTTCATGGGTTATTAGGCTTCGAGATATGTGAATGATGGTAATAAAATGAATTGTTCGACTCTATTTAACACCAACCTATCTATCCAAAGGTTCGGGTACATTTTCATTCATGCACCGTTAGACCAGCAGTTGCGAGCGTTATGTTGCCAACGTTATGTATTGATCCATACAATGGAATGCATCTCTTTTATGGGGGCTCATTTTGTTTGAAAATGCCTATCATTATTATTGCACCCTTCTTATTGTCAGAATGTCGCAAATCATAAAGACAATATTTGCTGCTCATTGTGGCCCAGCAAATGATCTCAGTCGTGATTGTAACCTGCAGGTGGGTCACAACCACCCGGTAGTATTTACCTGTTTTAATGCAAAACGACCATTATTTAAAAAAAAAAAGTGTATGAAAGGAATCATGGAGGCTTTACCACTGTACTTCCACAGAGAGTCACACACCTTCTCCAGAGAGTGAGGTTGTAAGAGATTTGTTTCAGCAGTAAACATTGTTGGTCGGAAACTAAAAGTGTCTGCCTAATTACCACTAATCAATAATTGCGAATTCGCGCTTAAAATCAACATCGTTAAGTTTTAATCATAACAGGCAAAAATATGTCCATAGGCTACATGACTACTTGGGCACGGTCGACCATGCACTGAAATTGATTTAAATGTTTTGTATTTCTCAAGTAAGATATTTTTGGAATATCTATCACAGGTTTTTTTTTATAGTCTACATTATACACAAGCTTGTCAAGCCTGTGTATGAAGATGTCTCGGTGACAGATGGAAGTGACATGGCTCCACACCCCGATATTTACCACTCTTGTTTTACCGGTGTAAAAAAGACTATGGACGGACAGTCAGGAATGTTTTAACTTTTTACAAGAAGTGCATGCACTCTAAAGTTTTGCAATACTTTATGAAGCGAACAGAGGAGAGGAATTCCAATCACTGCACAGCGCAGGCGCCAACGTCTGCTTTAATTCCCCAGTAGAGCGATTGCCTGTCTATGAATATTTATTACTCTTGCATGCAGCCAGTAAACCAAGCTCTCGTGGAGCATAGGTTGGTTTCCATTATCCTAAAATGTTTGCATTCTCGCGTGATCACCCTTCAAGATTTATATCAAAAATGTAAAACAGGGGTTCACACCGGCGCTCAGACGCACACTGGCTCGAGCTGCAGGCTCATAGCAGGTAGCTGTGCACTAATGGCACTGTTGTGTTTGGCGCCCCTCGCAACGCACTGCGCGTAACATTATACACCATGGCATCCATCCCTTTGGTTTTTGCTTTTAGAAATAAGTATAGATTATTTTCCGCTTACGTCATTCAGATGTTCGCAAGCCTTTTTGAAATTCACTTAAGGAATCATCAAGCTATAGCTTATGGTAGATTCAACTCAGTCCAAAGATCAACTCTATCCACCATAAATTAAATCAACAATCATAAATGTTATTTATTTTTTGAAATATGATGCACGATGATTTTCATTTGAGTCTTATAAAACACCGCGTAACAATAGAGCCTGTAGAAACTGAAACAGTAATATTTATGTGACTATTTTAAAGCTTTGTTTTATACGAAGAGGCTACTGAGAGACTTTAAATCCATACTTTTGTAAACACTCACCAAATCCTTGACCCCAGTATTTGGCCACGACTTGCGCGTGTAACTGGAGACTAGTATATAGGGACCTGCTATGCGCCACTTGATGAATGGAGTGCCTATGTCTGCTTGTCCCCTGATCTCTGGGTCCATCTGTTAAACGCAGTGCTGGGTAAATTAATAAGAGAAACCTTTAAGATGTCCTCACAAGTTTCTGCACTGATGTCACAAAGTTTAATTTATCCAGCTCACAGGTTTCTAAGGACATCATAGGCTCCGGTGGCAGCGGAAATATTTCGAAAGCGCAAGAAAGCGCGTTAAGAGCACAAACCTCTCTGGATAAACACTCTGTTATTGTTCAACGACAATACTAACAGTTCTCTGTAAATGTGAAATATAACGGATTGTTGGCACATGTGTTACTTAATGAAGGTATTGAAAATATGTTGCAGCTCATTCGGTAGCTAGCACAACGATACCAGTGAAAAAAAATGTGTCAGCACAAACTGCGAACCACCATTGCAGCTAAATTCATTACCCTATTTCAGAAGTTAAACTTCGATTCAAGGGTGCCTTAAAATGTGTACCTGCGCTTGCTCGTGTAAATTTGATTGTACTCTGTGGTTCTTTATTGCCCCCCCACCCCACAACAAGCCACTCAGTGCAGTTCTAGAATGGCTCTAGCATACAGCTGTTGTCCCTCAATTGATTTGGCTGTAACTGCTCTGCGCAAACAGAAAAGGTATAGTTTCCCCCCTCTCATTCATATATGCTTGACCTTTGGCTGACTGCAGGGCTGTCTTGTCGTTGTGAGCTGTAGAAATGCTGAAGTGTGATAGGTCGAGGAGAGCCTCACACACCGACGTAGTATTCTGGCTGACATTAGTGCTGCATAATAGTCATTTTATTCACTTTTACAAGGAATTTAATAATGGCACGTGTCCCTCTTCCATAGCAATACAAACAATCGACTGACTGTTGACTGACTTCTGTACACATAGCATATAATCTGTCACTAGTTGTCGAATGTTATTAAGATTAGGGCTCAGCATATCACACTTAAAGTTAAAAATATTTAGACAGTTAAAATCATTTAAAAAGTGTTTGCCTCATATAAGGCTACCTTACACTGTTTGAATTATGTGGAATTTGGCGCACATCAATTTGATATAAAACATTAAACAATATGTTGCGGCTGTTTTGAAATGGCATTTAATTTCTCAGTCTAAACAATTTTACAGAAAAGCGATGTTGCATGACATTCCCTGCGGCACTCTCAGTCTCATGTATATTGTCATAATGGATCCCCTGACGCCACTAGATTCACCTTACTTTTATCATATAAACGTTAAAAACGATGTAATGACTATTATGCATGACTGTGGTTTTACCACTTGACGACCCTGAACAGGTCCTACAAGGCCTATGTGCAGTAATGTGTTCCTTAGTCATTGATTCATTCCGCTCAAACCTTTGACACACACGGGTGGAGCGAGAGTCGTCAACTCATATATTTGTCATATGGGTTCTGTGACCCTAGCAGCATTAACCGTGGACACTGACATGCTATCGTTGGGACCGCATAAGATATGTGGTGGCGCTGACATTGTGTTGCCGTGTTCCCTTGACGTGGTGCTAAATGGGGTCATTCCAATTAGTTGTTTGTGACAGGAGTATAGGCTTGTCACAGCTATTCCTTAGTTGTTTTTAATAATCTGTATTAAGGTAATAAGGTGACTTATTAGACAACATACAATGCGTAATGTGATGAGAACGCAGCGTTTGACCCTTTAATAATATAATAACTAATTCTGACAATAGCTTAAAGAAAACAGACTTGGTGGGTAGGCTATCTCATATTGTTTACATGGATCAGACATGTTATTGGACACCGGTTCGATTTAATGAAGCTCATCAGTATGATCATGTATCTCAAATGAAGGTAAAGCACTGGAACATCCAGATAATGACATTTGGACATCGTTGCAAATGTGAACAATTTACATGAATCGCAGATGTAGACTTGTGTACGCTAGATTTTGCAGTCATGGAATTTTATAAAACTAAAAGATTATTAAATGTATTGCTTTTGCTTGTATTCTGCAATGACGTTATGGTCACTGAATTGTGTTTTCGGCTCATTTCATTACATGAACTATTTAAAAGATGCTCTGAAACAATATCCAATTAACTAAATCAGTGACCTCGTTAATATTGTTCCTTGAACCGAACAGCTAGTTTTGTAATTAGACTTGAAATTGTTGGTGTTGGTTTCATCTCTTTTTCCCTGAGAAACAGAGAGAGCACGGTGTCATGAAAGTAAACAAAGGCTGGTTGGTAAAACATAGTTGCAATACGAAGGAAAACTTTCCTCAGCTCTTTTTACTTTGGTCTTTGGGCATCGCGCAAAACTCAGTACACTGATGTCCTTTGACCCTGGGGTCAGACACCAAGTGAAGCTGGGACCTCGACGCTTATTTGAGAGAAGTCAAAAATAGCACAGGCGAGCTTTCGGTTGCAGATGTCAGATCTCGTGTGTGCTGAAAAGCAGGGACGGAAATCTCAGCCCCAAACTTTTCTTAACAGATTCCTGAAACAGACTCGACGCTAGAGTCAAATGGCCTGTCCATGATTTAGTGAATTGTGACTACACATCCCAGGGCGGGGTAAAACGATAGGACTATTTATTCCTATTATTTAAATCAAAGGTGTAGCATACGTTGTGGATGTGGATGGTGAGATTGAGACGGTAGCTTTCTGCCTTTTCACTGTATTTTATTCATTTGACTCAAAATGTTACAGCGTCCTATTGAATAAGGCTGTTGACTGGCAACCCTGGTCCCCTGGGAGAACTTATTCTTCTTTGGCTGTACAACCCTTAAGCGGAGTGTCAGCACCAGGTCTCGTTATCAACAACAAGTCTGCAAAACTGAATACATATGAAGTTTGATTTTTGCACGTTTAGAGTAAATAAAAAAGAGTTTCAAAGATCTATGAGTTTTATAGGGTGAAAAAGAATGACACTAATTTGTTGCGTCCTTGGCATATTAAAACGACTGGGTAGGAATCTCGAGGGAAAGGATATTTCAGCTCCCTAATAACATTAACGTGATTGTGAAGGCATTTCGAGCATTTCTTGTTCGTACCAATACAAGTAGTCTATCTCCACCTTGATATTGACATAGGACTTTCTTTCTCAGGTGATAGTTTTCTGATTATCAATACGGTTTCCAAAGCTGGAATATGTATATTAACACTCATGCTCCCAATGAGTCCATACACATGCATTTAATCGAGTGTGTCACGCTAAGTAATAATCCTGTAATGGCAATTTAATGATGGATATCAAGGCTTGTGAACCTTCCCAGTTCAACCGAAAACATCTGCGATATGATCAGATCCATCCACCTCTCATCACTATCTGCAACAGCACAACCACAACCAGGTCTCACCACTGCATTGTCCCCCCTTTGAAACACTTTCCAGTCTTCTTCAGTCTCCTAGCTAGCCATGGTATTAAATCGCAAAATGAATGTTGACGCATGCATTCTCTCTTTGGCAGAATGATGTTCAATAATTTTATATTACCTTTGGCACAAGAATGACACTGCATTCCCAAGTTTATATGCTGGACAGGGACGTAGAAATATATATATATATATATGGCGTTTTTGTTTGGTTTCGGATGTTTTTTGTCGCTTTATTGTCCAAGGTCAATTGTCCCACACTGTAGCATCCACACTGATCCATTTCTGCACTGATCACAATTTGGGGGCGGTCAAGTTGGAACGGAACCGTAAGCACTGAAATAACTTTGTAGCTTTGATATGGTTACTTTACCTTTTGGAATAACTAAAATCATGATACATGTTCTGTAAGGGAATGTTAAGACTGTTAACATCAGTAGACTGTTGAGGCTAATAATGTTAAGATATATTTGTAGTTTTTGACCATCAAATGGTCAACATTTGCCATTGGCCAATGACTTTGACTCGGTCACAAATTAAGAAAAGACTTTAAATGTGATTATTAAATCTAATTTCATCTAAATGGTCTCATATATTTTAGCACATTAAATATTACATTAATACAATGTTGACAATCTGTTCCATATGCCATAATGCACTGTAGCTGATTTTACATTTGGGAATTTAACACTGCAAAGATATGTAAACGTTCTTTCATCAGATGCCTTGTTCATATCACATTGCTTTTAGCATTGCTACAGAGTTCATGACCAGGGAGGCATAAGATCCAGCCATGTTTTATTTTGCTGTCTTTTGGTTTAAAATTACAAACCGTATTCTCAAAGAATCCATATACTCTGTTGAAACCCCCCTCCGGTCCTCATTCTACTGTTTCAGCAGAATGGCCATTTACATTGTCATTATGCTGATAGAGAAAGAAAGGAGACACTGTTATTTCTGCAAGCCAGCTGCAGGATATTTGCCATCTTGAGTGTTGTCATTCAGCTCTATATGCCACAACAAATTACCACCAAGGAATATCAGTAGAAGCCATGTACTCTGTCATCTTCTAGATGTTCCTACCTTTCTATTGCCAAAACCTTCAAGTCATTTTTTGTTTAATACTGCATATTGATTCCAGCCTCCCTTGTGTTCCACAACCATCCTGCGCAGGGTACGCAGAGTGTGTTGTTTTGCCTCAGTGCATGAAAAACCCACCAGGTATGGTTCATTTCCTGCATATTTCTCTATTTGGGTGAGAACAGTGTCTGGAATTTCAGCACTCCCTAGCATGATTGATAATTATCAGCCCAAATACATTTGCGTGGTCCAGGTGGTTGCCATTAACTATGTTTCTTTTCTTTGCTCCAATTCATTACTAATTGTTTTTAACACCTGCACTGGCAAAGTCGACCATATTTCCGTCTCACAGAGGCCCCATTTGACGCTGAATATTCCCTGCAAAATGTAATACTTTGAAACAGTGTCTTGTTGCTAGGTTGTTCATTTGCTGTTCATTAGCACACCTGACATAAAACAGTAGCAGGCTCAACTCTGAGCTAACACTAAACCTGCTTGTGATGCATGTTTGTGATGTTCACTATGAATGGGGCATTTCTTTTTTTAAGACAAATAATGTTCAAGAAAACAGCCCCCATAGAGACACATCTACAATCAAGTTTCTTCCAAAACATTACCAGGCCACTGAGTACGAATTTCAATCAACATCTGCTGTGAAATGAAAATGAAATCTGGAGTCTGAGTATGACAACAGGAGCCCTTGCTCTTTGATTGGAGTCCATTACGATGTTGACTTGCAGACAGCACTAAATTCAGATACGCAGAAAGAACAGCCTGGAGGATCCACAACCCAGGCAACCACATGTATATTTGAAAGGTATTATTTATTTCTTTGCTTTTTTTTTTTTTTGTAACTTGGGAACATGCTCTGGGCTGACCAAGGCCAATGCCAGGAATTCAGTCTAGGAACCGGTCCAACTTGCTGTCTAGAAAAAGCCAAGCTTCCTTTCATAATCTCTGAAGGACATCGGGGGTCATGTGACTGTGCTCAGAACTCTCATTGGAACCGTTCAGTTTTTTTTTTTATCGGCCAGAACTCCACAACCAGCCCATCCCCACTCAATCACATGTTGATATAATGCTAAGTGCAACCTCCGTTCATCAGAGACTGTCCTGTTGATAAGTTCCAGTGCACAGCCAATGCAATCCTGCAGCTGTCTCTTGTCAACAATGTATAAATAAAGAAATTAAAAATAAAAATCGCTTCTGTGCCATTGCAGAACTGGGGGTTGGGGTGGGGTGGGGGGGGGGCTCTCATCCTTGCTGGAGTGGCAGGTAAGGAGACCAGTGAACACATGGATCAAGGCAACAGCTATTTGTTGTTTTGTTTTCTATTTACATCAACGGGCTATCATGCATTTCAATGATGAGCCCTTGATGTTTTGGGTTCTCCTGGTTGTTGAGCGTTCCATTGTTTGAAGGAAAGGCAGGTTTACAAAATGTTATCATGCAACAGTCAGTGAATCATCAGCTAACTTATGGGACAACATTTTAGGGAATAAGAGAATTTAAATTGGCTTCCAAGGGCTTGTACATACCTGAACATGAGTCTTCTGCTGCTGCCGTTTGTAAATACTTTTTGCAAGGATTAACATGCATGCTGTCCACTAAAATGGTCCAAAACATGTTTTTTTAGGCAGGGCAATTGTACAATTGTATAAGTGTTATTTTGTAAAATTGTTGGCAATCCTCTTTAATGATAACCACATTTTTAACTCAAATATGATTGTTGTAAGATGCATCTGGGATGTTTAATGCTAGTGAGTGTAGGCTGTTTTCACATTTGAAATGAAAACTAAAGCTTCCTTTACTCCTTCCACAAACTATTCTTTCCATCAGGTCCAAAGGCAAGTCAAACAGAAGATGTGCTTTTCCTACAGCAAGGTGTTACATATAGCAGGGTGTTATATTTCTTTGCTACATTTTTGTTGTTTTGTTCCAAAGTTATGAAATGTAATTCCTACAGCGGTGCCTCGCTACACCGACTGCTCTTCTAAACGTACTGAGGGGTTCTGAGTCTGTATTTCCCTGGACTGTTAATGGAGGTTGGTAGCTAATGCACATCAATGGCTTCCTTGTATAAACAGTCAGAGAGATGTTGTGATTTTACATTAATATGACATTTATGTTCTTTTGAAAAACAAAAATCGAATCATTTAAAAAGGAATCGTGTCAAATAATGATGTCAGTGTCAGGGAGGAAAGGCAATGTCAACAATATTAGAGTAAAAGTCAAGATTATCAGCAGGTCTATTTACGGCAACCCAGATGCCAGCACATGGCGCCTCAGACACAGTGCCAAAATTGCATACCTTGCGTTATGAAGCCTCCAGCCCATAAATAATATGAAAATGATATCATTCATTGGCTCAATCTGTGCGCTAAACCAAACATGCTAGATGGCTGCGTTCAGGGGGCTATATATCTCATTAGTATCATTGTGTCAGTTGTCCAAACAGATATTTGAGATGTTTAATGACTAACTTGTGGGTTTTTTCAAGTGAGTGGAAGTATTGTCCCATTCAGCATGACTTCATAGTAAAGGATGTTTATAATGTCATCTCCAATGTCATTCATTTTAGAAAATAGATTTACTGTGTCTGCGCTATATACATATGACATCATCGACTTGCCAGATACTTTTCTCGCAAATGAGAGAGACATTATTAACTTTAATATATCTCATAAAACAATAACAACAATCATGTTGTCTTAAATGCCAAGCTGTGTTTTCAGACGATGTTGGAAGTGCAATAACGCAGACATCCCATACTGGGCCATTTAATAACCAAGGGAAGAGTGTGAGGGAACAGGACAAGAGAAGAGAGGAATGGAGAGGAGAGGAGAGGAGAGGAGAGGAGAGGAGAGGAGAGAGTTCTCTAAATCAAATAAAAGCTGGAGACTAGGCCTCCGCCAACACACTGGAACCCTGGGGTGGAGGCTGTGGGAATGAGATTATGTATGGCTCCCCAGGTTACTCTATCTGCATTTTTATATATTTATACAATTATATAAGTCCATTGACATGCAATTTGGATTACTGTGTCAAAATCAAATTTGATTTGGACCATCAAAAGTCCAGACTGTCTAAAGGTACAATGTGAGACATGATGTTTGAGTCGATTAGGGCAATCCGTTGCAGAGGACAAGAGTGATGGTCCTTTTGAGTTATGCAGATCATATCACATTCTTGTGGGAAAATGACATCAAAAAAGTTAAACCATAGGTCATCAATGTTTAATACCTTTTCTTTCTTCTCAGATATATCTAAACATAATTTAACAAAATAATGGATTACTTTCAACACCATGTTGTAATTTATGACTAGCCTATTTAAGTGAACTTTGTTTACAACTGTAGACATCTGAAGAAGTTAACCTTTTTACAGAGTGAGGACATGTTTCACTACAGAACAAAACAAAACTATTTACAATTTATTATGCCCTCAAATGTGGACTAGGGTTTTTCTTTTGCTTTTTTAAAGATAAATGTGTTCACAAACAAATAGTGTTTTCTCTTACTTTATCTCGTCGATCTGGTCTAAGATTGTTTATATGCTCTGCATGTGCCGCTCTCGGTCTGACTCTCCAGGAAACCTAATCTGTTACCAGTGGGATTGAGATGCAGTGTGTCATCAATGACAGCAGTACCTTCATAGCCAAAGAGATCAACGATGTTTAAATGACGGATCACACTTAAAAGTCGTGCCAAAGTAATAATTATCTCCAAAAGGCTAATTATGTTTGTGGAAATTAATGCACATCTGTAAACATTTAAGCAATACCAGACACCCTTTGAATAACTTTGTCACATTAACTAACATGTTTATTTTGATTAAACTAGAATTACTCATTGGCAGAGGGACTCGACGGAGGTTGTCCACCTCTTGCAGTGCGATTCCAACACGGCGCTTCACCCAAGATGGATTCCTAGGCACCAGCTCTATGTGCGTTTCTTTAATTTTGCCTGTTGTGTCTTTCTCTATTTACAGGCAGCGAAAATGAACATCCATGCAGCTACCGCTATCGTTTGATTCGAAGTCTGAAGCCAATTAACGATTCACATACGCCAGGCCAGGAGTGTTGTCTTGACTGGGCACAGTGCTGTGGAAAGGGTGGTTTGGATTGAAGGGGGGGGGATATGTTTTATCGGGTCAGCAAAGAGGTGCTTATTTATGGCTCTGCTGTCATTTGTACGGGGGAGTGCCGTCGGGGGCAACAGACTCTAAATTCAGCATGGCATAGCTCGAGTTCTTTGGCACTATGGCCTAGCATTTATCCCCCATACATCTGCCAGGCATAAGCTCCCAAATCACACCCCCCCCCTCCATAACCAGGACAGCAGGTCTACTCCAGATAGGAGACACTTTCCAGCTTTAGCGCAGAGCGATCACCGCTATTTCCCATCCCTCTGCGAGCCTCCACCTCTCTGCTCCCATCTCATCCCTTGATTGGCTTGATTCCACACTCATTAGCATGTCCCATTATCCCTGCAATATTCAAGGGACTGTTTCCAGTGGCTGCCATTCCAATTATTATCATAGACAACATGCTTTATGACTTTCAAGTTTGTCGGAAGTGCTTCAGCTTTTCTAGCCAAGGTCCTCAGCTACTTGTGGGCCAGGGAATTTTTCAAGGGCATCGGGTCCACTGGGCTTGCTTGTGAGACACAGAAAGGGTTAGGGGTGTCCTGTGGAGCAGAAACCTGGAAGGATCCTCCTAGATTTTGTTGAATCAAATTCTTGCACCTGGATATAATTGTTGTGCTGCTGTGCTGGGAGTTTCCACCCATGCAAGAAGAACAAATTAGTGCAACAGAAAACTGCCATCCCATTCGTGAGATACCGCCTCACCTGGAGTAATAGATTACAGTGATGGAGAAAAGATGCTTTCCTTGCACTGTATATAAAGGGGCCATTTTCCACATGTAAACAGGTGACTGTTGCTTTGTTTAATGACTGAATATTTATCCAGGAAATACTGTTCAACATTTATGTGTGTATTACACCGCTGTCTAAAACACTGTTTATCATCTGTGTCTCACTGGCAATGTGTTATGTGCCTTGGTTTTATTGTTGCTGGGAAGGCTATATCAGAATGACTCATATTTTAGCATGCTATTTATTTTGGAGTGAATACATTTATGAATATAAATTTAAATGGTCTTACTATGAATCATACATGGTGAGGTTATGAATATGTGTACAATAATCTGTCAGGGGAAGCAATGACAGGTGTTTAGAGAGAGGTGTGTGTTTCTCTGTCACAGACAAGAGTATTATTTGAGCAAAGGACAACTGTAGTCCTCCTCAGGGACCTAGTGAAACCTGTGCCCTTCTGTTTTAGTATCTGCCCTTACTTTACTTAGCTACTGTCAAATTCAATTTACTGAGGTACCTTTCTTTCCCTCTACTCCGGCAAGAACATGAAGACAACACTAATCCACTGAATCGCATTCAGGGCTTCCATCAATAGTTATTCATTATTTATATAGTAAATCATCATTTTCTAAATATTTTTGGCCCATTTTTCTGTCATGAAATTACAATAGCTAAACTGCTACACATCTATACATACATATATGCTGTATATGACACACACTTCTTTATATGCATACAAGACTACCTAATCCTATGTCAAGTTTTGTGACTACAGCATGATTCGAATGCCCACAATTCTCACCAGAACATTTGTCCTGATAACAAAAGCAGACAGGCTGTTGTGATAGACCTTTTTTTCGCACCGGATCGAGAAGTCACTGTAGGTCACGAAGCGAGCGTGTAATTAATAATGTTTACATGGCATTTAATCTCCAGTGCCTTGACCAATTTACATATGTGCCATTTGGACTCAAAATGCCCCAGTGATGATTTTGGTCAGGTAGTGTATGCATTAGCATACAAATTACCGGGAGAGACAAGCTCACGGTGCACTCTGTATTAGCCTCAATTTAAGCTGTGGCAGAGGTTGGTTGTAGGAATTCTATTGTCAGGGAAGCCAGTCTCTAATCTCTCCATGTGTGAGATCAAGAAGCACATTTCAGCATCACTTTATTAATCTATAACTTAAACACACTAAGCTGTCACTGGCGCCAAAATCGCTTTGATAATAAGGGAGTGAGAGAGAGAGAGAGAGAGCGAGAGAGTGAAAGAGAGAGGGAGAAAGAGAGAGAGAATTTCTGTGTGCGGGGGTAGCCGCATTGTGCTGCATCCTCCTTGTGATTGCTTGTGTGTACTGAGAGGAATAATTCCGTCTTAACTAAATAACATAGTTTACTGAGATGACAAGAAACACAGATTAGAGCCAAGGGGGGTCTAGCAAATATCCACCAACATTGACAAATAGCATGCATAATAACATGTCTCCGAAATCAATATTAAGGTTTACATATTGTATTCTCACTTTTCATTCTTCCTGCACATAAGAGTAATCCATTTATGACTACATTAGTCAGACAAATCTATTTGCTTCCAGAGACAAGCCACTTCCTCCGGTGGTAGCTCTTCCATGTGTGTTTTTCTCTCTCACACAGTCTCATGAAACACTTGTCCAGGGCATACATTCCTATAGAAAGATCTCTTTTTCCATTTCACTGTGTGTGGACGCCATCAGATCCATCATCACTTTGCTGGGAGGTGTAACTTTGGTAAGGTGTTAAGCAAGACCAAGGTCTCTGTGATATGGAATGGTATGGCTTGCATGGGGGTGGGTGATTGCTGTAGCAGGCTTGGACGTGCTCTGCTAGTAGAGGGGAGTCTTTGTTTCAGTGAGTGCAGAGCATTAGACCTCTGGGGAAACCACACAGCAGGGGATGGATTAGCCTCTAGTTTACTCCAGCACGTGCTACCCAGTGCATGGCGAACTTCTTCTGCATTAGAGAGAGAAAAAGACCTCCTGGGACCGACGGTTCAAACTCCATTTCCTTTCACCCCACAGACTTCACACACCTGTCCCCTCTGACGTCACTCACCTGTAATTTAGATTCACACACACACACACACACACACACACACACACACACACACACACACACACACACACACACACACACACACACACACACACACACACACACACACACACACACACCATTCAATTGGGCTCCATCCATTTTGTGCAACTAAAGAGCAAATTCTAATCAAATGTGTGAAGTAGTTCTCTAGTGTATCCTCTGGTAATAGGATGATGGGTGGGTGAGAACAATTTCTTTTAACCGCCTCCTGAATAGTGTTCCTGCTTCACTCATCCAAGCATCTCCTGCCAAAGACAGCTCTGTATTACGATGAAATGAAAAGGAAACCCTGAACAAAATGATTACGTGTGTAAAATGAAAACAGGGACAAATATAACATTAGTGTGGTTAAGACGTTCAGGGGCTGATTATTTCACATTAAGCCATTCAAATACGAACATTGAGCACATGGCAAGTGTTTGCAGAATAAGCGAGAGGGTTTAACCAAACACAGAGCTTGGCATAGTTGTTTTTCTCCTACACATCTGCGCACCTGTGTGGTACCTGGGGACTGTCTGACTGTCTAAGCTCTTACTGGCTGACCCCATGGCAAACCCAGTGTATGCAGCTGACAGGTGTAACCTATGGACCTCTCCCCCTCCCCTCCCCTCCTCCCCCACGCTCCCCATACCCTCTTCATCAGCTGTTTCAGTAGCTTCCTCTAAAGGTGCACAACAAACCACAAACTTGTTTTTTTTATTGTATAACACGAGTGCATGTTTCTTTTCTTCATTTCAATCCATCGTGCAAGCTGCATCGAAAAGCTTTAAAATAGGAAAAGGTCTTGGTTTACATTTTGTGTCTCAAATACGTTGTTTGTTAACATCCCAAGTTATTCCATCACTGAGCTGGTGTGTCCTTTGATGATGCAGTGTTAATTCACATGTGGTGCAGATGGGCACACTGACGTCTTGCAGGGGAGCTTTGCGTTAAAGTTCATTTTGCTCTGGTCAGGCCTGAAGATTGCAGTTTTTAGAGGCGAGAATGCGGAGATAATTTGTTTTAAGGTTTTTTTTATGTTAAGACACTTAATTTGGAGTGTAACAGTCCTTCTATATGGGATTAGTGTTGCACTTACCAGTGCTTTTGTAAGGATCCCCATTGGTATTCATTGGGTTAGTAGCTCAGAGTCCATAAACCCACTCTTGAAAAGACAAAGTATTGTTCACCATGACAAAGGAAACGCATTTCTGTTTACTATTGCCTGGCTTAACTCCAGCCTCACTCATAAAATGGGTTTTCATTAATATGATTTGTAGTTAGGATTTGCTACAAGTATTCGATAAATCTTAGTTGTTAGAGACCATAGAGACATCAGATATACAGACATTCAACTCATCCATATTTTCCTAGGGTTAAACACATTTGTTTTACAAATCATCTGTTGCACATTTGCACCTTATATTCATTTAATATGATAGGAATAACATTACATGCATGTATAATTACTGTTGATGTTACTGGAGGTAAAAGAGAACTTGATTAATGCACATCTTTACTCCTCTTCTACTATCAAGCTGCCAGTTGGCGCTTCATCTATTAGACTGTTTCACAGTTCCCATTTGAGTCACAGGTTTTGCGCCTCAGAGACACAGCCGCATGTGTGAGCGAGTGTGTGAGCAAGTGTGTGAGTGTGTGAGTGTGTGTGTGTGTGTGAGGGTGTGTGTGAGTGTGTGAGTGTGTGAGTGTGTGAGTGTGTGTGTTTTCCCCTGAGGGTTTGCCTGTAGATAGCAACCTGGCTTGGCTCTCGCCTGTTGCTCCTTGGGGGTTCTGAAGTTCCCCTGAATGCTGCAGTAGGCAGTCATGATGCGGGCGCATTGGAAGAACTAGCCGCAAGCAAACTCTTGCTCTGACCCAAGAGTCACACATTCATCTTAGTCCCTCTGGTTCCAGAACCTTTTAGGAACTTCAACCTTTTAGGTTCAGGAACCAAAGCTCACAAGTAGCTCGGTGCAAGCTTTGAAGGCCATCATCCAGTCACTCACGGTGCTGTCATGAAACTCCTAGTTCAGGTGCCATTGGCAGTGATTGGGGACTTGATCGTTGATGTTCTGGCCTTGATCGTTGATGTCCTGGCCTTTCTGTGGTTTGTGGATGAGGGGGCTGGGGGGATGGGGGGGTGGGGGGGGGTTGTGGTGAGTGTGAAGGAGGCAGAATGGAGGTCATGCTCTAATGGGTGGCAAGACAATAGGCCATCACTAATCAGGGACCTCAAGGTTGCCATGAGGTTAATTGTGATGCAGGTGGCAGTTGGGGAGGGGATGAAAAAGAAGGGGATGACTGCTTTACTGCCTCTGTGGCCATTGTGACGTCACATTAGCCCCCCCCAGGCCAGGATTCGCCTTTCTCTCGCGCTCTCTCCCCTGCGTCCTCTTCACCTTTTCATCTCTTATTAGCCACTAATTCTCATTCGGCCCTCCACAGGTTAAAGAAAACCTTTCACCAACTGTCAAAAAGGAAATGTAAATATTGAGCCTGTTCTGTGTTGCCTCGGCTGTTGTGATGCGTAGTTTGGCTATTGTTGGGGCCCATTTGGAGTTTAACACTGAATTTTACATTAGCTGGAAGTTTCCCTTTGTATAATTGTTATTTGTTTTACTTGACAGAAACAGCCGAATTTACTTGTCATTCTGAGCTGCCTGAAAGTCCATCTCCAAATGAGAATGAGGTCGTTAATAGAGGATGACACTGCTTCCTTTGGAAACTAAGTTTACTTTTGTGTAACTCCTTTGTCTGTCAGATGCTTAAACCACACATGGTCTGGCTCCACTTATTTTCACAGACTTATCATCCATCTTATTGGGAGTTAGAGCAAGGACAGAAATGGTTAACTCATTATTTAGTTGACAAAGACAACAAAACAAACAAATAAACAAACCAAAAACACTAAAACCCCAAATGACAGTTGAACATCGATGTTTAGCTGTAAAAATGTGTCATGATATCCAAAACCATTGAAATCACTGCACTGCAGTTTTGGTGAATACTAAATATATTGTCACAGACCAATGATACAAAAATATAAAAGTAATAGAATGTGATTAACATGCTTAGGGCAAAAACCTTTACAGCTTAACTCAGGGTTTCACATTTGGTCTGTGACATGCCATTTCTCCAAAGGGTGTGCATTTCTCCTTCCCTCTTTCCCCTCTCTCCCTCTCTCCCTCTCTCCCTCTCTCTTTGTCTTTGTGTCCAGCTCTCTTCTTCTCCTCCTCTTGGTCAATAAATTCACAGATGACACTTCAAAGCCCCGGTTGGTGTGCCCTCTTTCATGTTGCACACGTTCGTTTCCAGAAGGCCAGGCCACTGGCAGTCAGTCCCCCTCCACTGCATGCCGACTGGCTGACTCTCGCCTCGCTTGTAAGCTAGTGTGGTCCCCTCACCCCACAAGCTCTGGAGGGGAGGGAGAAGAAAGAGGAAGATGGGAGACGAAAGAGAAAAAAAAAGAGAAGGGGGGGTGAGAGGGTGAGGAGAGAAAGAGAGAGAGAGAGAGAGAGAGAGAGAGAGAGAGAGAGGGAGAGACTCTAGGGCCTAAAAAGACAAACATCTCAGTGTCTGCCAGCCTGCCCAGGCAAATGTTCTCTGTGTTTATTCAGCCCCAAGACTGGAGCCTGGCCAGGGCATCCCAGTCACAAGCAGAATCCCCCCCCCCCCCCCTCCCCCTCCCTCCTCCCCCTCCTCACTACACAGCATATGTGAAGAAAATACTTAGAAGTTTGCATTTGATACATGACAAATGAGATGGCATGAAGCGGCAGGGGAGCCCGCTGACGGAGGGGATGGAGGGGACCGAGTGGCACTCCATTTCTGCCAAGTCTCTTTCCTGTCAGGGCTCGGCTTTGAGAGGGGCATTAGCCATTCCAGTCACTGATGGGTCTTTCATAAACTGTTCCGGGAGAGAGACATTCTCAATAAAAAAAAGGGAGGGAGGGGAGGAAGGAGAGGAGGATGGTGGGGCAGGGGGGAACGGGGGAACGGGGTACAGGGGGGGTGGGGGGTAAAAATGGTGTTGCCATGTTTCACCGTGTCAACATAGGCACAATGTCCTGCGCCATTCTAGTGACTGATCTTACAGTTGGCAGGATCGCGGCTGCAGGCTCTTCAGCCCGCTGTATCACTGAGACTTCTTTTATCCCCTCGCAGTGACCTCTTCCTGTTGGATGAGTGTGTGACAGTGTTCTTGTTCTGCGCACAGGTGAGTGTGACAGTGTGTGCTTTGAGTGAGAGTTTGTTTGTGTGTGTGTGTGTGTGTGTGTGTTTGTCTGTGTGTGTGTGTGTGTGTGTGTGTATGTGTGTGTGTGTGTGTGTGTGTTTGTCTGTGTGTGTGTGTGTGTGTGTGTGTGTGTGTGTGTGTGTGTGTGTGTGTGTGTGCGTGTGTGTGTGTGTGTGTGTGTGTGTGTGTGTGTGTGTATTTGTCTGTGTGTGTGTGTGTGTGTGTGCATGTGTGTAGGAAATGTTCATTTGTGAAAAAAAGCTGCTTCCTCTTAGTAGCCTGTCTTAACATGTGACATGCCAAAAATTTGCATTTTTTCCCTCTCAGCTTTATTCTTAATCCTAGAGTTTCAAAGTTGTGCGATCCAAATGCCATTAACACAGTGATTATACACTTATGGCTTTGGAGGGGTGGAGTGGGTGGGGTACGGTGGGTACACACACAGGTACA
>NC_137915.1:7478653-7548653 GCF_963457725.1 Sprattus sprattus | reverse complement strand
TTCAAGGATACAGACGCATAAATTCAAATACACAAACACATGCTTCATGTGACACCCTACACCACAAATCATCACACATCAAAAACAGTTCATCACAGAGGGACACCCATGCTTCACACATGTATGTATGTGTACACATGGAGATTCACACACAGACAGGAAATAAGAAGCAAATGAAAATCTAGTCTCACACCTAATCTTCCACTTTATTCACTTTATAGCACAACTTGATAAGGCGCATTAAGTGCAGTGACAACTGTGCATATAATTTACGTGACTCAAAATTCACTTTGGAGCAACCCCAGTAATAAATTAGGTTATTTGTCCTCTAAACTGTGGCATAAAATCACTGACAAAAGACTCGTAAATTGATTTTGTGTTTTGGCGCGTAGTTATGAGCAAGTGATGAACCTACGAGTCGATTAGAATGAATAGGGAGTAAATTCCCAGGGAAAGCCCTGGGCCTTCTCCCGCGGGACACAGAAATAGACCCATTCCTGCCCCTCTGTGTCAAAGTTAGGCCGCTCAGAGGGGGGGCACACTTCAAAGTGACCGGGGAATTCTCCCAAAACAACTGCTGGTGACTCCAAATCAACACAGTCCCTTTGAATGTGTTGCCCTCCTGCCCAACCCACGTGACCTCTTCATTTCATGGATTTGTCATTCTGTTTAACAAGACTACCAAGGGAACATAAAACTGTCAAGATAACACGAAAGCGGAATTGAAAACGAACGTAGGCCCCTCTCACAAGTCATTTATTTAGGCTAACTGTGCCAAAAAACCCGTAAATAGTAAACATCTTCAATTCCTCAACGCCTGCAGCAATGGACAACATGCTCCCAGTCGGCAGCACTGGGGTTGTGAGAGCCTGCTCAGAGGCTGCAGGGAGAGAGGCTGCAGGCCAGTCAGCACATTTGGGCAGCCGGGAGAGAAAAAGGCAGAGGAGCCGCCGTCCCTTCAGAGGACCTGCCTATTTTGCCTAACAGTTGGTGGGAAATGAAAATGACCTGCCGGGGTCAAAGGGCAAAAAACATGTCAAGAATTTCCCAGGATGTATTTCAAGGGCAACGGGGACAGTGAAAGGAAGGCTCGCTTTCATTTTTTTTAATAATACAATCTTGTGTATTTATTTCAACGTTACCCCCGTCGAAAAAAAAAGATAATAAAAAAAGATAATAATGAGGTGAAAAGGAAGACAGAGAAAGGGGGAGAGAGAGAGAGAGAGAGAGAGAGAGGGAAAGAGATTACGCCTTGTCAATGGAGACAGGAGGAGGCATGGGCATTGTGTGGCTGATGAGGCTTGGTCAGTGTTGCATTGTGGGTAGCGGGGCTCGCTCCGGCCTCAGCAGGATCCTGGCTGCTTGGCCCAGTCCTCAGGTGCTGTCATTCTCCTCTCCACCATATTAATTATGGGATAAGCAGTCTAATCCCCTGCCTTTGAAGCACCAGGCCAGTTTTTCAAGGCTGCACTTTAGAACAGAACCGAAAAACAGTACGCTCACCATGCTCACTATTACAAAAGAGGACGCAAAGCGCACTATTCTGGTGATAAACAGAGATGGGGATTCCTTTTTAGTTTTTTAAGCCTAATGGTACCCCAAAGCTTGAGTCCACTAACAAACACTATTGTTTTTAGAATAGATTAACCATTATATATATGTAATTGTTTATACAAATATATATACAGTATATATAAAGAAATTTGAAACACATTTACTACCACTGAGGAATATAATCAAACTTTGGTATGATCGGTATTTTGGAATGAAATACTTTGCTACCCATCGTATAAAAAAAAACGTCCTATGTTCTTTCGAGCTGTTCGCACTCTCTTTCTCTCCCTGTCTCTTCCTCTCCTCCTTCCCAGCGGTGAGTAGACTGATTTCAAATGTTTGCCTAGGTGACAACGATCGCAAGTCGACATGTTTGGCTGCTTAGCCAAAACTCTTTGGATTAAGGTTCTCAAAAGACGTCTTTCTTTTTTGCGTAGAGATGAAACCCATATATAATTTCATCCAGGGATTAGTGCCCTTAGATGCTTTTGCTGGGAGCGTCATTAGCATGAAGCCTCACTGCTTGTATCAAAGCTATGAATGACGAAAAAGTCGATTTTTTTTTCTTCCTTTTTTTTTTGTTTGCGGGGAGACTGGGGGCGTGGGGGGGGGGGCTAGGGGGGTGCTGTTGCGTTTAGGTATCAAGTATCACTGTATTTTGTTCACACCATTTTTGGCAATGTTATTTCATTTCCCTACCCCCTGCTCGTTCCCCTACTGTGAGATTAAATCATTCATAGAAGAAAAATGTTTGTTTTGAATAAGCTCTCCCTATTCCTGTCTGCATGTGTTTGGCTTGTGTGTGTGTGTTTTGTGTTAAGGAACGGCATCTTTTTAAGAAAACAAACATGTTGCGAGACGGTAGGGTAGTGGAGGATTAAGTTGTATGCTTTCTTTTTTCTTTTTGCTCTGTCTGCGAAACCCGTCAACTTTGTCAGGCTCATTGTGAGTCAAAAGTAGAATCTGCATCAAAGGGGAGTCCCCTGCTGTCCTGTTTTTGCCAGACTGTCACTCTCTCGTCTCGCTAACGCTGTGCTTCGGCCGGGCCGGGCCTCGGTAACCTGAGCCATTGTTTTAAACCCACCACCAGGCTCAGAGAGACGCGGAGAGAGAGAGACGGGGAACAGGCCCCGGGATCTCTGCCTTAGAAGCCTCGAGAGCCGGGGCGCTGAGGACTGGCAGCTATTTTTACGGCTGTTGTTTCAGGTGGACGACCCAGCTGAGCAGGGGCTGGAAGGCTTGTCCCGGGGCTTTAACACTGCCCTCTTGTGCCGGCTCCAACATGTACTGTACTCACGCCGCTCTCCACTCTCCACACCCTCCTCTCCCCCTAAACTTATATAACTCACTGCACCACACGTGTCTTCTTGTTTCGCTTCCATAACGCCTGTCAGACTGTTAGCAGACAGCAGTTAAAAAGGGAATGGCTTGTAAATTCAGGTGCGACTTTCACTAATGTCACCAAAGTTTTCTCAGTGCTTGCACTCCTTCTTTCACTGCATATGAAACTCTTTACCTTGTTACCTTATCATAAAATTCTGTAATGAGAACACTGAATAGATTTGCAGTACGTCACCAATATGCAGTCTCTCCGTGAAAGGCTTGGGATATCTGGGTTGATATTCTTGGTTCCATAATGAATGTCCTAGCTTTGCAATCAGTTGTATTTTGAACACTTGTGCAATTTGTGAGTGCATTTGCAATCTGGTTTGAATGCCCTGAAAAGCCTGAATCAGAGACCATTACCTTGCCATGGCTTTTTCTAAATGGAAGTCATTGTTATGATTTAATGGCAGTCACGTGGGAGAAAGGTGACATATTATGTAACTAACAGTTTTGCAAGGTGCAAATCCTACAGGAGCATTCCTAGCTTTCAATGACATGAAGTGACATTAGAGGGGGAAAAGGGATGGAGGCAGTGCAATAATGAGCCCGGATCTGTCATACCACTGGTGTTAGGATTTGCAGAAATCAGTTTCTACATTGCCAAATACAAGTTAGAAAAGACATGCGATTCTAGATTGTACATAACATTAAAACACTATACCATATACTAAAAAATAGACGTGAGAAAGGAAGAAAAGCCAGGCAAATAATAGAAAAGAACGCAGAGAGAGAGAGAGCGATTGAGAGAGAGGTAGAGAGAGCAAAAAAGCGTAAAAAGAAAAGAAAAAGATAAAAAGATAAAAAAGACAAAATGAACGACCTGCAGCTTTTTTACCCTTCACAGGCCTTAAAAAAGAACAGGTGGAGGAGTGGAAGTAATTGTTTGATCTGTCCTTTGGCTGTCGCTGCTCTAATCACTCAAGCCTGATTCAGAAAATGCAGGCTTGAATGTCAGAGGGCCTCCTGTGGAGAGCTAGTCCGTTTCCCCGGCTCCCTGGGCCCCTGCCCCTGTAATCACCACTCACAACACCGCCTTGGCACTCCAGCGCTACCTTGATTGAGCACCTCAATCTAACAAGGTATGGGTGGATTCTGCCAAGGCTCCATCGGACGACTTCGGATGGCCTCTGATGATGACAGGACCACTGTTTTATTAGTGGCGCACGTCTTATTTCTCTTTTTTTTGGGAGGGGGACCTATCCTGGTCACACTTTTCATTTTTTTTTGTCAGACTTAACACACTGACATGTATCCAGGCTAGCGGGACATTATGTTTTTGATCTTTTCCACCCTCAAAGGTAGTGGGGACAGGAGGAAAATAAATTCTGTGTTTGTCCCCGTGTTTGTCCCCGAGACACTCAAGACCGATGGGGATCATGAGCTTGTGCTTCCTGGGACAAGTGTGGTTTGTTTTTGTTAGGAGGCTCTTGAAAGCGAAATGTCCTACTAGACAGCTCTTTGTCAAAGACAGATGCCATAATCTCTGCAGTAAAAAACAGACAGGGTTTCAGGGCACAACACAACACAACAGCCGTCAGACTTCAGCTATATGTCAAAAGAATGGAGGGAGAGTGAGAAGGTCGTGGTTGTTATCCACTGTGTTGGTTGAAGAGCTGATAGTTGCAAGAGTGGCTTGAGTTCCAATGTCCAGTTTTGAAAATATTGATCTCAACACTTGTTTAAGCGCTAGGGGCCTGAGGTCATCCAACATGCTTAATTGAACTTCTCAAAACAAGGAAAGAGCTTAAAATGGGGCAGTGACCTTACGATGTTTGAATCTCCTCCTTGGCCAAAACACATCTCCAACAGTTTCCGCAAAATCATCCGGTGAATTTCTCTCATGCAGTGGGCAGAAATAACAAAGGTAGACAAGGTAGGCTAGACATCCAAAGCTTTTCACTGACCAACAGCTATTTCTAAAACTCAGAGGCTTCCTTCCACTGTTGTCTCAAGTATTCAGTCAGTCACAGGGGATGGGTGAGGGGCTTTTAACGGTTAGAATCCTCTGGAGGTTTCAGCGACGGCCCCCAAACCTTTGTCATGGAGCCTCTGACAGAGGTCTGGTCCTCTGGGACTGTTCCTTTGGATCTGTGCTGAGGGTATCAGCATGTTAGAAGAGGACCTCTCACCCCAGTGTAGCACTAATTGTTTTCAGTAGCCGGTGCACTAGTCTTGAGCCGTGTCAGTCTGGCCCATTCCCACTGCACACAATCCAGCAGCAGGAATGGGAGCCAGCTCCTGGCCTGAACTGTCCCAGAGACAGCTACTATCAAGGGGGGACACGACATGGACGGAGCTGTTTAGTTTGGCTCCCATTTTCAGTTTCAGTTTGTTTTTTTCCCCAGTTACATTTACATTTAGTCATTTAACAGACGCTTTGTCCAAAGCAACGTACAAGGGAGAGAACAGTCAAGCTATATTTTCAGTTATTTCTTTTTTTATTTCTATGTACTGCCTGTCAGTTCTGCCCCATTTTGAGATTAATAGATGGTTTTCTGGGGTGCTTACGAGCGTTTCATCACTCTCCACTCTTTAAGAGGTATGGTCAGAACATTGCGACCAGTCCATCAGTATATTCAATTTCTGGAGTATCTTTATACAGAACACTCAAGGGCATCATTTTTTTTTTTACAAGTTCTTATGATGTCTTTGTCTGGATTAGGATGTTCATTTTCAGAATGTTTCTACAAATGATCAAGAGACTCATCATCCTATCTCATAATTAAATGCGTTCCTCCATTCATATCTTATCTTTTTGTTCCAAAACCTCCTAAAAGTACAATTCCTCAATAACTTTTGTCATTTTATTTCATCAAGTGGATATAAAAACTGGATCTGCCCAAAATACAGGGTAGATAAGTATTAACCATGTCTATAGAGTTCCCATTGACTTTTCAGAGAATGAAAAATTTGAAAGTACAATGCGACATGTTGAAGGGCATTTATTATTTTTCTTTGTTGAGCTCTTACAAGTCCGTTTTGAAAGACAGGTTAAAATCCTGTCCCTGTTAACAGTCCCTTGTAAGAAACGGGGGCACTGCGCTTTGAATTTATGATCAATTGCAGCTTTTCTAAAGCTGGATTTAACATGTCATATGTGCTTCTCTTCTGTGGGAAATAATGGCTTCGAAATGGATTTGGGAAAGTTGATATTCATCCTTGCCTTGCCCAGGGTTCTTTTAACCTCACATCCGTTACCAGCTTAATATAATATTGTTGATTTAGCAATGATGTATTTGAACCTGCAGGCACTTTCTCCCCCATTTTGAGATTAATAGATGGTTTTCCGGGGTGCATACGAGCGTTTCATTACTCTCCACTCTTTGACGGAGAGGTATGGTCAGAACATGGCGACCAGTCCATCAGTGGGAGTTATATTCAATTTCTGGAGGAGGCATCTGTCACATGGGACAGGTAGCATTAAGCCAATGAAAGGCTCTTAAGTCCCTGTAAGAGAGGCCCTCCATGGCATGTAATCAGGCAGCCAATGGGAAAACACACGTCTGCTGTGGCTCTGGTGCCGCCCTTAGCCTCGCTGAGCGGGCCCCCTTTCATAATTTGATGGGGAATTGATTAATTGTACATTTAACAGGATGCACAGCCTTCCTCTCCGTAATAAATTATGGTCATTAATCAATAAAGCACAAAGTAATTCAAGGGTCTGGAGGACATGCTGGTTCCTAATAGACAGAAGGAGAGAGAAAATAATCCTTTGAACTACAGCTTGGGTCTCTGCTGCCAGTGACCATGCCGGATGAGGTGTTCCGCACCTGCTGCAATCCAATTAGGCGCCATAATTAATGAACATCCCCTTCTCCAGTAATGGGCCCTGCCATTCTGCTATTCTGTCTATTAATTTTTGATGGCCAACAATTTAGATGCCTTCACACAGAATTAAAGACGTGAGGAACCTTTAGAACCTCCTTCGTTCAAGGCAGTTGGCGGGCTGACTCTCAGACGGTACCTGTCCTTTCTTTTTTCGCGTCCAACTATCGCAGACAGTTTTCACAGGCTCCGTGAAACGAAAGAGATAGATGCTTAGCTCCCAAACCAACGTCGGTGGAGAGTAAACGTTTCAGCGATCTCAGCAGTCCTGATCAGGACGCGAGGGGGGGTTCCAGCGTCTAGTGCAGATGGTGCCTCACAGGTTCGCAGGAGGTGGGAAGCGGGAACAATGAAAACATGTCCCCACATCCAGTGGCGCTACTGCTGCTACCTCTGCTGAGAAGCCACGGAAAGACTAATGTGACACTCCACGACTAGGGAGTCATCGCAAGACATGCGATACGCAAATTTAACACAGGGATGCAAACACCAACGCCGGCAGACACCTTCCCTGTGAAGCCTAGCCAGGCTGAAGCTAGGCTCACCACGAGTTGCTTTCCCCCCTCCGAGTTCTAACATGGTGCACTGAATCAAAGGAACCATAGCCTGTAGGAAAAAACAGGGGGTTGAAATAGATAAATAAATAATAATGGGTGGAATAAGGCGGATAAAAAACAATTAAGTACTTCAGAGGTGGATAAATGACTGGAAAGGTTTTGCCCAGGCTACCTGAACAGCACTTTTCCCATCTAATGCTGTCTGAAGCTGTCACATTGCCTAAGCTTCGCTGGGCTTGATTAATGGTAAGCTGTGGGGCACAGCTAGGAGCTAAAGTCTCAATTATGAAAAAGCCGGTAACTAGTGCAATGTTGCTGATGCCTTTATTCCACTGACAGCAGTGAAAAATAGCAATATTTCTAATCAGGCTTTAAATCATTTATCATTCATTTAGAAGTGATTTCTGGCGTGCCCTTTTGTGTCCGACCCCTCTTCATCCTCCTCTTGATGCTAGCCTCCGTCTTCTCTTGATCTGATATCCCAAAGGCCCCCTTTCATGTCCACAAACACACACAGACACACACACACACACACTAACACAGGCTGGCGTAAGTCCATTTAAGTTTGATTTTAATCTTTTATACAGAGGGCACTGCCTCTTTTCTCACCTTTTTGCTTCAAAGTCCTGTGAGTCTCGAGGTTCCAACTGCAAGTCTATTCACTACAGCATGTAGCCTAATCCACAGAGATTGTTTTTTAGTTCTTGCATTTGATATTGTGGTTGCAATTTTTCATAGAAAGCACGCTAAATCCATTATGGTCCACTATGCAGTATTAACATTGATTTTGCTAATGGTGTCTGTGGTTTTAAAGCACAAACATGTAGAGAATGGCTATGCCCGCAAACGTGGACCAGTAATAAAGCAGTTGCTACTAATTCCAAGTGCAGCTTGCTGCATTCTCTCATTAAGATGAGTGGCTGAAAGCGAGTTTGTACAAGAAGATAAGTGAGTTTAATATGCACTGGAGGGTAAAGCAAAGATTCTATTACCGTATGTTGAAATTAACTCATAAAGAAACTAATATGGCAATTGAGGGAGCAATTTTTAATAAGATTTTTATGATGCACAGTTGTAGTTATGATAATGAAGTTGTCATTTTACTTATATTCTGCCCCAAATGCTGGTCCCATATTTCAATTTCTGCGGATTAGGGCCAGCTAACTGTTACTAATGAATTTCATTAATGGGATGAGCTCCAAAGCAGCGTTATTCAGTCCAAGATCCAGCCTTCCTTTCAACTATCTGTGAGTGTGCATGAGTGTGTGTGTGTGTGTGTGTGTGTGTGTGTGTGTGTGTGCGTGTGCGTGTGCATGTGCATGTGCGTGTGAGAGTGCTTGTGCGTGTGTGTTTGAGTGTGCATGAGTGTGTGTGTGAGTGTGCATGAGTGTGTGTGTGTGTGTGTGCGTGTGTGTGTGTGTGTGTGTGTGTGTGTGTGCGTGTGCGTGTGCGTGTGCGTGTGCGTGTGCGTGTGCATGTGCATGTGCGTGTGAGAGTGCTTGTGCGTGTGTGTTTGAGTGTGCATGAGTGTGTGTGTGAGTGTGCATGAGTGTGTGTGTGTGTGTGTGTGCGTGTGTGTGTGTGTGTGCGTGTGTGTGTGTTAGTGTATGCCTTATGTGGAGACAAAGTGCTGTTTATGAGATTATAAAGATTCTCGCCCGGTGCTGTTAAAGAGAGAGTATCTTTCAGCGAAGAAGAGACTTTTTTCGGTTTCCAGAAACAGCAGGCAGCGCGGCGGTGCTCACTTTATTGCAAAGCACTGGAACCGCCTTTGTTCCATCCATCTTAGTTCTGCAGCATGGAGTCGGACTGCGAAAGGCAGAGAGTGCTGGAAGGAATGGGATTCATCCGCAGCTTTGCCCGTGCCAAAACAGATTACAGATATTCTCTGTCATACTCTCTATGTTCTTTCCATGGGAGGATTGCTCATTCATTTCAAGCTGTGGGACTGTCATTTGTAGGCTCTCTACATGTATCCGCGGAGGTCTTCCATGCCAACTTAGCCTGTCGACTAAATGCCAAATGACTTGGAGTGCATACAAACACCCCAGTTCTGGGACATACAAGAGCAATGAGGACCACAAATAACTGGCCCTTCAAAGCCGATAAAGTTTCCAAGTCAACCACATTTTGTCCATTTGCTAACTATCCTCTTCATAACCATTTAAAAGTTCTGAAAATGAGAACAGTGAATACTTGGCATCCCAAACCACATGGATGAGTCACAACGCAGATCTCATTAATCCTGCAGCATCTTATCTAATCCAGATCCAGATCTTTTGGAATGAGACCCTGCTATTAACTTGCAAAACAATCCACTTGGCCTTGCTACAGGCAGAGGAAGTATGGCATTCTTGTGCTAGTTTGGGCGGCGGAGAATCAATGCAATCTGTCAATATCAGGTGGACTAATTTGCTGTTGAATGTGCCCAGTCATTTCAGGGTGAACACTCAATTTGGCCCAGTGAGTACAATCCTTTAATCTCGCTCAGTCCCTTGAGAGGGAGACCTACAAACAGTCTAATAGGAGCAGACAGATGCTGTAGGAATCGGATTTGATTCTTTTAATTGCTATCTTCTCCTACTTCCAGTTAATTGACTTTTTTCCACGCTCTGCTTTTCACTGTATGAAGTAAACAATGTCATCAGAAGCGCATTTGACCATGATCAGTGACGCCAATTTTGCCAGGTTTTCACTGCTTTTACTTACTTACTTTGTTTCCTTCAAAACATAAAAAAACATTTGGTACTTTTTACTGTAATATTTTAAGAGTAATCCATTTTCCATTAAAATATCAGAGACACATGGCAGAAGGGAAAATCTTGCCGAACTTCTAAATGCATCAACGTTACATATTTCTGAAAAGTGCATGGACCTGATTTTTTTTTGCAGAAAATACATTTCAAATCTTGGGATTAAAAAGCATAAGATGTATTATATCCATCACAAGAGGAGCGACGTTAAGCTGTCTCTCAACATGTCAAATGGAAGTCACAAATTTAATGAGATCCTAAGCCCTGCTTAAAAATACAATTAAAAAAACTTTGACATAAGAAGCAGCAATAATGCAGGACACTTCTCTCTCCATGTCTACCAGTCCCTGGCTGTCTCCATCTTATTCCCACTCTCTACTACCACACATTAGGCTTCAATTTAGCCCTCGCTCCATACCACTTTGACACATTCAACAATTAAAAAAACTTTGACATAAGAAGCAGCAATAATGCAAAGTGCCTCCCTGATCATCCTCCACTTTGCGAGGCACGTCCCAAACAGGTTCAGGTTCAGGTCTGAGGTGATGAACTCAAAACTCTGAGACTGATCCCAGCCAGATAGACAAACACGTACGAGTGCTTCACTACTTCTGTCCAACAAAGCTGAAGCTAAACGATAGCACTAAAATGCAAAACATCTCCCAGACTCGTAAGGGTACAGGACACTTCTCTCTCCATGTCTGCCAGTCCCTGGCTGTCTCCATCTTATTCCCACTCTCTACTACCACACATTAGGCTTCAATTTAGCCCTCGCTCCATACCACTTTGACACATTCGATGCACAGTGTTGTTTCAATGTCCCTGCGCCAAGATCTGGCATCCAGATCATTAGCGTCATCCAGGAAATTAAGATATATAAGCAGAGTCTAGCCTTCCGAGTCTGGACTCCATTTTGGTACAGGGGAAGCGCCAGTTTTTTTTTTTCTGTGAACACAGATGTAAAATGAATTGATAAATCACCCGAACACAGGCACCTCAGAGTTCGGTCCAAGCGCATAAATCCACCCACACAACAGTGTTTGGTTTTGCTCTATTTTTATTTCCCTCGCTCAGACTGCTCAGAGCCGTGTCCAAACCCCTGACGCAAGGCCCTCTGGACTCTCTGTGCTCACGTGCCGGGACAGGGCAGAAAATGGAGATCATATGCATGTCTGTTTTTTTCCCCTTTCGCTGTAATCACTTTTCCTCCCTGGTTTTCAAAGCTGATGTGATTTCATAATTTTAATAAACCCCCTGTTCATTTCTTGACTTGTCTTTCCCCATCTCTTAACCTAAAGACATGTCCGCTCTTTCTTGGAAGCAGCCTGTTTGGAAAAAACATAGTCTTGAGAGACCTCTGCTTTCCACGTGCATGTGTGAGTTTGTGTGAGTGTTGTCTGCGTGTTCACACACACCCACTCATAGACACGCAAACTCACACACACAGACTCACATTCCCCCCCCCCCCCCTTTCTCTTTTTCCTTTTACTCTCTCTTCCTCTCTCTTTTTGCACTCTGTCTTTTCCTCCCACTCTCTCTTTCTCCCTCTCTCTCTCTCTCCCTCCCTCTCTCTCTCTCTCCCTCTCTCTTTCTCTCTCTCATTTGTGTGGAGCGGCAGAGGCCCAGCAGGCTAGGGTGATGACAAGGCTTGGTGGTTGGCCAAAGCGCGGCTGGCGCATGTTGTGCCCTCGCCCAGTCGCCTCCTGCCACCACCACCGGCCCATATGGGCAGAGAGATTGCTATCCACTGGCTCTTCCCCAGCGATCCATCACCTCCGTCCACAGGCCCAGCAAGCCATCCCTGGCACCACGCTGTCTCGGATCCATCAGGATTTACTTTGAGTGACGCGCAGAGACGAGGGAGGATGAAGGGGAGGGACGAGGGGGGGGGATTGGAGGGGGTGTTTGGGGCGTGAGGCTTCGATTTTATTATCATCCTTAAAAAAATGGCCTGCCCCAAAATGTCAGAGTGTACTTTTATGCAGAGTAGAGTTCTTAAAAACAAAAAAAAATAATAATGTGGCTGTCTAAAGCTGGATTTATTTGAAAAAAAAAAATTGAATGCTGCAACGAATCCCCGCGGTTGGAGAGGAAAAAACACGCTTGCCACGTTACCTTCAGCAATGATTAATTAAAGTCCTTCCCCTTGGACGTTGATGGCGTAAATAAGCCCTTTCTGTCTCTCCGTTCCCACTTTGACAGGGTAGGGCTGGCAGTGGGTAGGAGGCGTTGATGATCCAGAGCTGGCTCTGCATGTTTGCGACTGTCTACATTAATATTTGTTACGAAACAGATTGGGAAAACAACATATGGCTCAGACATTCATATTTTCCACTCAAGGTTGTCTCTGTGCCGTTCTGCAGAAGGCTCAGTAGCTCGCTTGCCAAATCTTTTTTTTTTTTCAGTTGTTTTATATCTTTTTCCCCTCCCTCTCTGCCCCTCAGCCTGGTTAGTGACTAAACCCTGACGATAATAGAAGCAAGAAGTGCCCCCCACACACCTCCCAGCCCCCCCCCCCAGCAACCTGCTCTAACCCTACCCCCACCCCTCAACCTCTCGCTGGATGTGCGGCCTCTCTCCCTTCCCTTTGCCCCCAACCCCCCCTTCCCCCTCCCCACCCGCTTCCAACTCCCCATTTTGAGCAAGCTGTCAGGATGGATTGCTAGTAGGCAGTGAGGCTGAAGATTCCCCACTGACTGCCGAGGAGTCATTGGCCAGGCTTTCCTTGTCACTGGAAGTTAAGGCAGTCACTGATCCTAATGCTTACACTGTTGTTGCAGCATTCCGATTTTTAATCGCTGCATGACTTGTCGGCTCTGATGAGTGCAGCGGAGATGGAATTATCAGCGCACCAATAATGAGGGAGTCTCAAGCTGCCAATTACTGACCTTCTCCTTGCTCATGTGTCTGTGTAACTCTCCATTTTTTTTAGCACTCGCTTCACCTAATGGGAAATTATGAACACAAAAGGGCCCCGTGTCTACGCTATGCTTGAGGTGAACCGTCGTGAAAAATTGCGACACGGGTTTCCACTGAGGGTGAGGTGGCTTGGGATGCCGTGCGGCTTCCTCCTGCCATGGCAGTGGACGTCATCAGTCACGAGAGTAGAGGTGTGCGCACGTGTGCACTGAGCCGACGGCCGGCAAACGGGGTCTGAGGCAACATTTCCAACGGGCCCCTCTCGGAAAACCATCTCATGCAATCACAACCTCGTGAGGCAATCGCGTTTGAATGGTTCACCAAATTTGCCGCTCAAACAATAATGGGACTGCCATTTCATCAGACCACAAAGAAATCAGGGCCGGAAGATGGGAGGGAGGGAGGGAGGGAAAGAGGGAGAGAGAGAGGTAGAGAGAGAGAGAGAGAATGAAAGAAATGGTGGCAAGTCATCCTTACGTGTTGCTTTAAAACGGGCAGATTGCCTTTGATTATTATTTTTTGCCCTCTTTGCAGTCATGATGGTGGTAATTACCTGATGAAAAGAAGCAACGGATGTGTGGAAGGCCTTTTGTTGTCTTCTTATTAAAAAAATTGTGTCACAACATCTTGACCATGCCAGCCTTCCTGATTTCCACTATGTGTGAGTCAGCAACAAAAACAAAAGGTGCAATCATGTCGAAGGCAACATTACTTGGAAATTAGTCTTCACCTCCCTCTCTTGCCTCCCTTTCCCTATCTTTTGTGCTTCACTTCTTTGTCTGAACGGATGGTGGAGCAGGCCAGTAGGCTATCGTATGTATTGTATGCTGAGTTGTCACTGAAGAGTAGTAATCACCAACAGCCAGCCAACCAACCAAACAGCCAGCAAGACAGAGACAGGGACAGGGACAGGGACAGAAACAGGGACAGGGACAGGGACAGAGACAGGGACAGGGACAGGGACAGAAACAGAGACAGAGACAGGGACAGGGACAGAGACAGAGACAGGGACAGGGACAGGGACAGGGACAGGGACAGGGACAGGGACAGGGACAGGGACAGAGACAGGGACAGGGACAGGGACAGAAACAGAGACAGAGACAGGGACAGGGACAGAAACAGAGACAGAGACAGGGACAGGGACAGGGACAGGGACAGGGACAGAAACAGAGACAGAGACAGAGACAGAGACAGGGACAGGGACAGAGACAGGGACAGGGACAGGGACAGAGACAGAGACAGAGACAGGGACAGGGACAGGGACAGAGACAGGGACAGAGACAGGGACAGGGACAGAGACAGAGATAGGCAGACGTCGAGCCAGCCTCCCTCTCCTCGTCCCAGCAGCTTCAGACAGCACCTGAGACCCTCTCAGCATGCTCTCCAGCAGCAGGGAATCCTGCCAGAATGTGCCCAACATGTGCCAAAATGAGACCAAAACACACCACCAGATTTGTCACTACTTTTGCAGCATTTTCCAGCGCCTGGTGAGCAGAGTTCAACCCCCCCAGTCGCCCCCAGAGAACGGGCGTACTTAAGAGCGGATCCACACAGCATCTCACCCAGCCAGTCACCCAGCAGCTACGAGTGCATTTAGTTTGTTCACACTTCAGACTGATCTGTCAGGGGATGATGGAGGAGAAACAAACATGGAATCCGGTCGACACCAGGACTGTTGTGAGAAACTGCTCCGACATGATGATATCACCACAGACCTTGGAAAAATGGTACGAAGCACAGGAAAACAAAAATGTGCCATTTGAGTCTGCAACGCCCCTTGGGGATAAATAAAAAGGAATATGAGAAACATGTCCACGCCATGTGCTTTTCCCCTTTTAAATGGTATATGGCTGTATGGTGATTGAACTGGAATTTGATATTGAAGATTACCTTGGCAGTGTAAGTCTGAAGTCTGCTCTGCCTATTTTGCACAGTTGATGTGAAATGCATCAGCTTCAGGAATGGTAAAGACAGCAACAGAGGAGGGAATGGAATTATGCTGTTCTGATGTGTTGCCTTCCATTCTATTCCAAATAACTGTCTGTAATCAGAAAATTAAAGGTTTCCATTCGAAAAGCTGCAATCCAGAATGAAGAGGATGTTTATTCAGATTTGCAAAGCAATTTCCCCTTCACTTAAAATGTGTGCTTTTCTTTTCCCTTTTCATATTTGCATGTTTTATCTGCTTTGCAAGTAGATAAAAATGGCCATTATCTTTCTAAAGCCTGAGTCAAAAACACTGAAACAGGACTTGACAGGGGTGAATCTTTTTTTCCTGTCTCGTCTTAAACTTTGAAGCTAGCCGTGAATAAACCTGATGTCAAAGCTGATTATGGGGAGCGGAGGGGTAATATTCTACCAGTGATTCGAGGAGAGACCTAGCCGGGGTGAGAGGTCAGCCAGAGGCGTCAGTCTGTACCCTTCCTCCTTTCTTTCTTTTCTTTCGCTCTCTCATTCCCTCTTTCTGTCTTTCAATATTATTAATAAGCAACAAAAAAAAAATCATTAAAGGCGGTCTCGGAGAACCCCTCTGGCAGAACATTACTCTGTCTCTTCCCTCCTTTGTGCGATAAGAAGAACCCTGGTGATTCCTTGCATGGGTCCCAAAGCTACAGGCGGAGTTTCTCTCAGAACCTTCCCCTTCAGTTCCATTCCTCTCCGCATTTCCAAGAGCTTTTCATTCGTATCCCCTGGAAACCGTTCTGCATTCTTTAAACTCTCCTTCAAAAAAAGAAGGGGGAGAGGAAGAGAGAGAGAGAGAGAGAAAGAGAGAGACAGAGGGAGAGAGAGGGAGAGAGGGAGGGAGGGAGATAGAAAGAAAGTGGGAGGGGGAGAAGGAAAAGCCCTTACACGTTTGGCTATGCCCTTTGATCACACGTTTATCTTTAAAACAGATGGTTGACCACTGCGCCTGTTTATGTCAACACATGCTCATTTGAAAGACTAGTCCAAGGTTGTTGTGTTACCTCACTTGAAACCGATGAATCGCAAATCGGACAAAATAAAAAGGGGTGTGTGTGTGAGACTGTGTGGAGGGGAGGAGGGGGTTATGCATGTTAACAAAGAGTTTGCCATCGAGCCAGAGCTGCAGGCTGTTATTTGAAAGCTCTTTTTTTCATAATAAGCATGTCTGCAAACCCGACTCTTTACATAATATTTCTAAGACATTCATGCACCTCACTAGAATACAGTGAAGATAAACGCACTAATCTGATTATTGTTCACTTATGAAAGCTTGCTGGGCTATAATTCCCAGGAGATTTAACATTCATATTTACCTTTTCAGAAATGATCTAATTTTGATAGAGGAAGGCAGTCACTGAATGGCAGAGTAAAGTGGATTCTGCATTGCATACATGATGGAGCATGTAATTCTACCTTCATAAAACTGTGGTTTGGGAGTAAGGTGGAGTGGGGATTAAAAGTATAGGGCCATGTATAATCTCTCAATCCATATTTATCTGAGGGGTCTAAAACGTTTGACAGAAACCCAACATCAAAAGGTTGTCAGAAGTCATGAAAGTAGAAAGTGAGAAGCAGAGAGGTGGGTTTTGATGTTCTGTAAGAGGTCATTTATATATATATATATATAAAAAAAGAAAAGAATCACAAACTTCCTTTTGCTTACCATGCCTGAACTGATGGTTATTTTAATCTGCCCTAAACCAGCTGCTTGAAGAGAACTAATCACCTCCCATCCGTATTCTGTTTCCAACCTGTCTCAATACATTTACATTTTACATTTAGTCATTTAGCAGACGCTTTTATCAAAAGCGACTTATATGCGTAGGTATACACATTTTTTACATTAACACTGATGGCACACTGCACATCAGGAGCAATTAGGGGTACAGTATCTTGCTCAAGGATGCTTCGACAGGGAATCGAACTAGCAACCTTCTGATTAATAAACGACTTCTCTACCTCTCTACCGACTGTCGCACCCAATACCAGTGCCTCAGTTTGATCCAGCCTGAAATGCTGAAAATGCCACTGCTCTGTGTTGGGGCCTTCTTTTGGGGTTAGGACTGGGGGGAAAAAAAAACAATATAAAATCAAAGGAACAGCCTGTTCTCTCTTGTTTTTATACTTCTATGGTTGGTGACGGTACACTGCCACAGCCAGCTTTGTATACAGACAGGCTTATCGGGGCAACCATGAGCATCTTCACATCTCCAAAAGGGTGAGGCGGTGGTGGATTTCGCACCTACGGCTGTGTCGGAATGGCACGTATAAGTTGTGATTGACAGCAGATTTCTGTCAAGGCCATCCATGACTGGTGCCATGGTGGTTGCCATGGTGGAGGCGCAAGCACTTGAAGCATCATAATATCCACCAGTATAGCGCATTCCCCGTCTTGGGTAAGTGGCTTTGCGAAAGCTGACGCCTGCCAGTGCCGTTAAGGCTGTTGTCGCTGGCAACTCGTTTTAAGCGGTGACTCGTGGTGTCAGAGATGAAAGTTCCGGAGGAAAGGAAAAAGAAAAAAAATGAGACCAAATGAGTAAAGAAGAATTACGGGGATAGTATGTGGGTGTGTGTGTGTGTGTGGGGGGGGGGGGGGGGGTGAAGACACCTACAAATGAGTTTTTAAAATGTTGCTTACATGAGAGCATGGCAGAATATTACCTAATCAGTCAAATCCTCTGAACCAGCCTTAACTGTCTGAGGGTCTGATTCACCCCACCTCACTCCGCTCAGCCCGTGGGGTGCACCCCAAGGGGAGCCGGTGATCCATTCAGGATGACTCCGGCTGGCTGGGTCCCCCCAACAACACGCCCCCCAAATTCACACTCTCCACCCTTTTAAAGCGACTTCACCAGGCTTGTTCCCCTCTTCTCTCCCCCAGAATATTTTATTTTGATATATATAAGTGGGCGACGCTTTACCCTCAATTAAAAAGTGTGCCAGAGAAGCTGCGTGTTTTGCATTTTCCAACAATGTAAGTGTTAAACTGAAGGTGATTTTAATAGGATTTGCTGCAGTTGGTAAGAAGAGATTAGCAGCTTTAAATCACGCCAGCACTGATCGAAATGCGGAGAGTGTGTTTAATCTGGCCTGGATTAGCAGTTGAGGACTGTGAGGAGTGAAAGGACAAGGAGTTAAACCTGAACATGCTCGTCCACCGTCCCCCTGTCCCTTAAGTGCCTTCAAATCAGAGGTGCCTTTGCTCAGTACCTGGGATTTTAATATTGTGTGCTTGCTAACCCTTTATTGCTATGGGCCATAGATAGACTTTCATCAACATTCCCCATGGAGAGATAAGGTATCTCTCCGTTATGTCACCCACCAGACAAGACTGTAACTGCAACAAGACTCTCTTGATAAAAGTACAACAGCTGTTTCTCAAAGGGTAATGCTCAGTATTCACAGATTTGAGTACCCACCTTTTACTTGCACAGTGAGCTAATATAACACAAAGGAATAAGGAATATAGGTCCCTAAACACTATTTGAGGCGAACTAATCATTTATGCTTATAGGACTATCTATGGATGGATGGAGAGTGTGAGTGTTACTGCTTATTCAGGGCTTATATCAGCACCATATCAGCGGATATGCAGATGGTCTGTAGACACCATTAGACTGCTTTTCAAATATCCTGACTGAAATTCAGTGATGGTATATGCAGTATTAAGCAAATGACCTGAACAATGATGAATCCTCTCTGAAATGGTAAGACTAATGAGTATGATAGTCACGGCATTCTTCAAGTTTACTTGATCATCACCCCTCCTACTCTACACTATTCTTCATCACTGAAATTGGTACATGTCCAAAAGGGACGAGTGTGTCTTGCTCTCTGTGGGATATGCCAGCTCCCATCATGCCAGTTCATTTCAATGAGCCACACTGTCAAGAGCACTTTTTTTTAAAGTCAAGAAAATCTTTTTTAAACTCCGACTTCCTCTTTGTTACCCTCTTTCACTTTTTGTCTCATTTGTGTCGCCGCAGTTGCTACAATCACACAAAAGAACTCAAAGTATTCAAAAGTCTAAATATGTATTACGCATTCAAATGTGGTTCAACTAAGCGCTGGTTTATTCAGTTTCTTTAGGTAACTATGGTACTCATAAATGTAATTCAGTTAGGCCAGATGTACAAAGCCTTGTTACCAACCAACAGGCATAAACAAGCAGTGGTGTAGTCCAGGGTATACGCAGGTATACGGAGTATAACCACTTATTTTTCAGTCAGCATTAAGTAGACCTATACCCACTTCTGAAAGAAGGGGGATTATCCTGTGCTGTATGGGCTGCTTACACAAATTAAGAGTATACCCACTTCTCCAGGGACCACTACACCACTGTAAACAAGCCACATCCCAAAGTTCAAAGTTCAAAGTTCTTTATTTGTCATTGCCACAAAGACAACGAGACAGTAGAGGCAACCAGACTTCTTACACAGCTAAATAATAATAAATATTAATTAATAAATAGATTCATAAATATCATACACCCCGCACCCGAAACATAGTTGGATAAATCGGCCTGTGAGCTAAGCGGTGTAGCATGTTTACAAGGAGAGAGGCTAACCACTTCACCACTGCAAAATCTGCTCTGAATTGCGGGGGAGTCTTGCTCCAGGTAGGAAGGCCTTCTTCCATGACCCACAAGTCTTACAGGTTATCACCATGTGTCTTCAGAGGTAGGTAGAGTGAAGTATTATTTTTGGATTGAAGTAATGTGGGTATCGGTGTTGATGTTGATGCTAAGAATGCTACACAGGCTAGGTGAAGTAACAGACAAAAGGAGTCCAATAAAGAGGAGAGTATCACAATCACCTTTATAAAAGCATGCGCAGCTGACAATAATATGTCATAGGCAAACACTATAAGGCCATGATTCACTGGCACTGCCCGGACAGTTTAGATTATGTAAGCAATGTTTTTTTGCTAACATTCATCAAACTTAGCACCAAAGAAGCCTCTCTAGGACCAATCAATACACAGTGCACAGACCATAGTTATCATTAACTGCTCAAAGCTCTACAAAAAGCAGCAGAAGATATTATTTAATCACCAAAAGTGAGAGTGTGAGACTACAAGCAGTTAGGCAGCCAGTGGTCAATTGTCATGGGGTAGAGTAAACATGAGCCTCTGAGGCAGACTAAGGAAAGTCTATATCAAGGCATTGCCAAATCTGTAATTTATAGATTAACCACGGAAGTCAGTGTCAGGTTAGGGTTAGGAAGTCAGGTTAACCTTAATGCAATAGGCGTACTTCATTTGTAATTTATAGATTAACCACGGAAGTCAGTGTCAGGTAAGGGTTAGGAAGTCAGGTTAACCTTAATGCAATAGGCGTACTTCATTTGTAAATAATGGGCAAGCTCAGTTAGTCAGCACTTACTTTTGTCATTTTCTGAAGACAATCCATATCAAGTCCACCCGCAGCAAAAGAACTCAGGAGTATGTTCCCTTCAACATCAAAGTTCCTGCAACTCTGATGCTGGGTAACCTAAAGTTCCAACGCCACCTGCTTCTGAGTAATTCAGAGCTTGTCAGGTACCATTAAAACGTTGGCGTGATTTGGTTCAGGGCCGCAATTGAGCCATGTAATGCAATGGATTAGGTTTAGAGTACATGCATTGCTATGCTAACCACCACAGAGCATTAAAGACCCTTGATAGTTTCCTACTCAAGGTTCATCAGCAGGTGTATTTACATTCCACTTCACCCTTCTCTGACAGTCGGCTTCAGGTACGCACAAGTGAGTTTCAAGCACTACTTAACAGCTTTTAAAACCGTGGGTGAATGTGGAGTGCAAATTTCACCCATTTGCCTCCCCTGCTGCAAAAGAAGCCTGCTGACAAGCAGATTCTATCTCCACCGAGGGACTCTGGCATAAAGCCCTCACTTGCCTTAGGTCCGCATCGGATGCTTCAACCCGTGTTCGAATGAATCGCTCGGTGTTCATCAAAGTGCTCCCGTGTTTTTGACACCACTCCTGCTAGTTCAGCCTCAGCTATCACAGATCATCAGGCCCGATGCCCGGTGCTCTGTAGATGAAGAGCCTGTGGATTCACGGGTGAAGTTAATGATTGCATACGGCATCACACGCAGCTTACAGGCTTGATGCCCCTGTCTGAGGAACCCTGATTGATACCAACACCCAAACGAGCAAATCTCTCAGACTTGATTAAACTCCCCAAATTGTATCGTGCATTTTTTTCCAGGAAGCTAAACCAGGATGTGGTCCTTTCACGGCTTTTAAATATATAATTCCTTCTGTAATCAAATTTCCACATGTCATATTATGACAGGTAATCAAGTGTAGCTTTTTTTGCATTTTAGATGTCTGGACAGACTTATCTAACTGTATTAAATCCAGCATAAAAGATTTATGAAATTAATGATGTTTCTATTAAAATATCCCCGACTCCCTTAGAAATGATGAAGGACTCCCACTGTTTATTTGTTTTTGGCGAGCTATAGATTGTTGCCCGGAGCGTTAAATAATTATGATTGGGGAGGGGCGGGATGTTACCAAAAAAAAAAAGAAAAAATTGTAATAGCATCAAGATCAGATAAATTAATTTGTAATGAAATGGGCTTATTTTGCATGACAGCTGGCAGGACCTATTCAGAGGCGAAAGCGAGAGAGGCAGGCCTAGGGACCTAGACAAAGAAGACCATCAGCCACAGCACGAGAGGGAGAGTGTGCAACTGACACGTCAACAAAACAAAACAAAAACATCCTCCCAGTGCTCCGTGCCTGGACAGCCCAGATCAATTACAGAAGGCCATGAAGACAAGGACATGTGCTTCACCCCTAAGAGACTCATGCATCTCATTCCCTGCAGCTTCCAACCCTGGACATGAAGCCGCACATGTCCATAATATACAGCAGAGCAGAGAACCACTGACAATTAACTCCTATAGCTTAAACTTTACATCTGAGCCCTTTTCATGTGTTAGCACTGTGGAGTTTTCATTGTTTTAGCAATGACTTTGTGAACTAGCAATGGCACCAGATCAATATTTTTAATCTCAGTTCTACGTCTGCATTCACAGAAATCTATAAATACCTCGCTAAGGAAATACACCTCATCCTTCACACTCATCAAGCAGCTTGACTGAATGAACGCGAACATGCTCCATTGGGGCTAAATTCAGCCTTGAGAGAGGCTATGAAAAAAAAACTAAACCCCATAAAAGGTCATAAAGTCTCCTCCTGTGCTTCTGGCTGCCGTTCCCCTTCCCCGCCAGGATGCCGGGAGTGCGGCGTTCCTGCACCAATGCCCCTGCCCCACGTCCTCCCTGCTCACCGGAAGTGTCTTCCACCGCTGGGCTTAGTCCCTGTGACGAGGTGTGTGTCTCTCATGCACCCCCCCCCCCCCCCCCAACCTCCCCTGCAACACCAACACGCACCCCTCCCCTCCCCTCCACCATACTGCCACCTCCCCGCACCCAGGCGAAGAGGCCCGTCGCCTCCAGTGAGCGTCAAACTTTAACCTTTCTCAACTTTAATTACATTGAGTAAGTTGGGAGCGTGCCGCCGCGCTGTCTCCCTGACTCATCCTTCCGAGAGCGCTGATGGGAAGTCCGCATGTGGACCCAAGTCCCCCGCTGCTTTTGCCTTACGCCGGCCCGCACGCTACGCACCGCTGACGTACCCTCTTCTTAGAAGCACAACCGAGCCCCCTGCACACACACACTCAGATCACCACACACATGCAAACACACACACATACAAACACACACGCATACAAACAGACACACACTCTCTCTCTGTGTTGCTGAAAGGCATGGTGATTATATGTGTCTGTGTCGGCCGCAAAGCAAACATTGAAGGTTAATAAGATACAGTGTGGAGGAATAACTTAGTCTCTTTCAGTATGAAGGATAATGACCGCAACTCATGGTTGTGCAAGTGACCTTTTTTTCTGTGAGATATATGTGTGTGTGTGTGTGTGTGTGTGTGTGTGTGTGTGTGTGTGTGTGTGTGAGAGAGAGAGAGAGTGTAGAGTATGAAACAGAGGGCATCAGACACACAGAGTGACTCAGGATGAGGAGAAAGGTGATCGTGTGCTTGCCCTAAGACTTTTACCCTCTCAATGTTTATTCCAATCATGATGGACTTAAACTTGGATTCCATTTCCATCATGGTGCACTGCTCATTTTCACCGCCATCTTTCTCTTCTAAGAAAGGCAGACTGCTATGGGACTAATATATTCCCTGCTAGTCCATCCTGTTGGGTAGTACAACTGTCTGTTTGTAAGTTGAGGGCTTTAGTCAGTACCTTAAGTCAGTGTTTATCTTTCCTTCACGATGCCCTCTAAAAAGATGTTCAATAGCTAATTAACATGGTCTGGGACTAAGATGGTCTTAAATTGACACATTTTCTAAACACTTAAACAAACCAATTACGCCATGTTTATGTGGGCTTCCTACTTTATTGGCCCGCATTGATCCACGAGCACTCTATGGCAGCTCACATTGTGCCCTTCGTTACAACAGGGTCTTCCTTAAGAAAGAGTCTCGTTTTGATGATGAATTGAAACCCCACCCCCACAACAAAACCCCGAAATGGGGGTTACTGTGGTAACCACATGGACTGTCAATCAATTGCAATCAGCCCCCCCCCCCCCCCCTTTCTCATTCCTTGATGCCTCCAGATTAGGACCCTCACCATAGGGGTCCCCTCCACACTCACGGGGAAATGAAGAGCCACGTGGATGTTTCAACTCTCCTGTTTGGCAACTTTTTTGGGAGAAACTGCCAGACACCACCATCACCCCCCAACCCACGCACGCACACACACACACACACACACACACAGACAGACACACACACACACACACACACACAGACAGACACACACACACACACACACACACACACACACACACACACACACACACACACACAAACACACACACACTGACACACACACACACACACACACACACACACACACACACACACACACACACACACACACACACACACACACACACACACACACATCTGTGCATGCATCTCCATCTCATCCACCCCTCCAAACCCCTGAGAGGCCTACGAAACACTTCAAGCATCCACCTGTCTCTCAGCCTCCCTCCCAACCTTTAACCCAAATTCATAATATAATATGTGCCTGTGGCTCAGCTGTTTTCAGCGTGCTTTAGCCTTTCACCTGGGTAGCTCTAGGCCTGGACAAAGAGCATCACTTTATTATGTTCTGCAATCAATAACGAGCGTGGCTGCCGCATTCATAGTCGGGGACTGTTTCATTAAGCCTGCTTTCTAATTGAGCAAGATATTGTTGCTCAGCCTCAACGTGGCATAGAGATTCACATAAAACAGACATTTCCACTGATAATATCATGAGAATGGCAAAGCCAAGTAAAGCCTTCTAAGAGATGGAATAATCTTTAGATTCACTCGGAGACATCATGCGTCATTATTCGGTTATTGTAATCCCAACACATATTTCCCCCTGCAAGCCTCTGTCATGGCAGTTTTCTTTTATTATCTATTTTTTGGGGGAGGAGGAGGTTCAGCTAATTTCCCATAATGAAAAATAATAATGAAATTGTGACATTATTACATGGCTGAAAAGCTCTATTATGATCACATACAGTTAATGGTCTTAATTCACCATTAGTGCCATATTTCCTTCAGTGCCTGCAACAAAAAGAGACCTTTCAGCATCTATTTTCTTTGCATACCAAAAGTCATTCAAAAGGCAAGACCTTTGGCAAGGAGCTGTGAGCTATTCATTTCAGTTTTTTTTAATTACAATGTTAAACCATTATTTGTTTCAACACCTGGTTAAGCCATTCAGGCTTGTTTAAATCCTCCCTTTCTGACCCAGGTGTGCTGGAAAGGCAGGGGGGGGGGGGTGAATAGGGTCTGCCGTAACAGGATCATAATCAGGTCGGCAGAGTGGAGTTCTGAATGGGTCCCTGGGATGAGATCAGATGTTACACACTCCAGATTCTCCGATGAGGAGTGCTCGGTGGATTATGCCTGAAAAGAGGATTTAGTCAAGGATGTGTCCTCAACTTTTCTTTCTCTCTTTTTTTTTTTTGTGTGTGTGTGGTAAGTATCATGAATAGCACCTTTCCTCTTCAGGGCCAGTATTAGGAAACTCAATCGCTAGCTTAAAAGCAATTGGCTTTGTTGTGCATTTCTCTGCATATATTTGTGTTGGGCATTGGCTGATTGAAACCAAGAAGCCATGCTGTTTCTCGACACTATGGATGGGTCCTTCTTTTGAGAGAACCCCTTCTACCTAAAGAAGAGGTTCTTCATCTTTTAAGCTTCTTTTCTTTCCGTGTCCTTCACCCTCTTTGAAGTTAAGGTTGTAGTTTGCTAATATACCTTTGTTATGGTGTCATTAGCAAGGCCATAGTGAAGAACTTGACCCCTGCCGTGTTATTGTCATGTCCTGCATGCTGGGCTTACCTGCTATAGGTACTTGTTTGGGGATGATCCTATCTCAAAAGGATGCATCAACAACACAGACAAAAATGGGACAAAGTCATGCTAAATGAAAGAAAGAAACTGGGGTGACAGGGTCTGTTTTAATTTCCTTAATACATCCATTCAGCACCTTTCCTTTATCCATTAGGTGAGACCTCTGTCCACTACGCTTCTATGGGCTTTGAGGGCCTCTCAGAGTTGCAGTGCCCTCTGTTGAGGTATAGAAGAGGCCCATGCCAAGTTATGATTAACGAATTAAAGTCGGCTAATAACCCTTCACCATCCGCTGTTAAATGGATTAGGCTCTTCGTTGCACTTTCTTCTAACAAAAAAAATAATTAAGATTTAGATTGGGTTTGAGCACGTCTCGACAGATCCACAGAATGCTCATGATGTTCTTCCATTTAGAACCCAAATATCTTAAGCCGCTTCACCAATAATTAGACTAGCGACTCTTAAATATCTCATTATGCTTTATCCCCGTGTAATTTAATTTCCTCATTGGGCGTCCCCTCTTGGGTTACAGCATGTATTTACATCGGAAAGGTCATTCCCTATTTGTCTCTTCTCACTTAATAAAGATTAAATCACAATGAATTTCATCAGTCAAACCACAAACACGGAACTTAAGCAACAAGTCACGATTTTTGTTTTAACCAGATGACACATTTTAACAGTTCCTCACCGTGGCCCTTTTAAGACGTCCAACTCTGTGACAGTTTGAGAACACCTGGATTTCTTGGAAAGTCAATCCAGAGTATATATGGATTTAACCACCTGGCCCAGTGAGTGTCTCTGGAATGCTGTAGCTGGCTTACCTTAGCTTTACTGTTGGTGGGGAGAGGGGGCGCGTACCCAGTGTTAATTTACTTAAAGCAGCAGGGGAAGCCAGGCTGGACACTGACCATTACACAGTAGGAATGGGATGTCCAGCTGACTGTCCTTTTAATCGACAGCAGCAGGCTTAAGGAATTTAACAGCATGGGCCTTTTTTTTTACCACAGTTTTAAAACAAACAGTGTTTATGGAAGATTTATGAGGCCAAGGAATTGTTGGGGGCTTTTCTTCCCAAACCATCATTTAATTAGTCCCTGTGAATCTCATTCTTTTAAGAAGCTGACAAGACAATTGGAGGTGTCATCTTAATTGTTTTAGCGGGCACGTAGCAGAATGTTCCCGTGACAGACTTCCACTAGCCTCAATCCTTGTGGTTGGAGCTAAGCGGGTTAAAGCAGCGGGGTTGATGTAATATTTCCCTCACCTGGTGCGGTGACTCAACCTCTGCCATCTTTAAAGTGAATCAGCGACCCGCAGGACTGTGTTTATATTAGATATAAAAAAGGACTCTGCGCTGTAATATAGATCCAATAAAGAGGGGAGGCAAGAGGAAGCAAATTTGTTGGAGTTGTAGTGCCGGTGAGACAACCCCTGACTAAAGGTCACATAGCAGTCCGTCATCTGTAGCAGAGGCGGTTTCCTGCTTTTCCAAGTCCTCCAACCACTGGGTTTGAGAACCGGCCAAGGTACACAGAACTGTGGTATAAGAGTAAGTGATCTCTGTATCCAATCCAAAGCAGGGAGACAGGGAAAAGGCATCAGATGGATTTTTACGTTTTCTTCCTGAGGGGGTGGGGGGTGGGGGGCAAAGAAAACATGAGCTTTCAAATGCTCATAATAAATAAACATCCAGGAATTTCTATAAAACCAAAGCTTGCTAAGTAACACGAAATTGGGTTTCTTTTAAGAGAACAAAAGAGCAAGTGCCTATACAGCAACCCCCTGTTTTTTTTAGGTCTTCTTTTCTCCACCTCTACCAGGTTTGTAAATGAGCTGTGAAAAATGCATTCTGGGATACCGTCCCGCTGCTTTGCTGATCCCTCCCTCCCTGCCGGACTGGCCCTGTCCCACTGCACCCCTGCTGACACTGCTTTCCTAAATCTGTCCTGATGCTCCTAGTCTGTCACCGCGTGCCCCGGGGCCATTCGACCCTCGGCCAGACCTGATCCCTGCGCGGTGGACCAAAGCCAGCTGAACCGTGTAACTCCCTTCACGTCGGGCAGGGCAAACGCCCGGCATTGACAGATCGCAGACCGCGTAAGCACTGGCCACCAGTCCAACGGCATCAATTTCTACTGGTGGTGGGTCGCTCTTGGCATGACTAGGGCAACCCCCAAATAACATCTAGAAGCCACGGGAGGGCAGCCAGATACACGGGAGGGGCGGCCTTAATTTTACTTAACTAGTGGACGTCAGAGGTGTAAACAAAGAATGGCCTGACCGACTGAATGTTGGGAGATTTTTGTGCTCACAAGCAATGAGCATGTTGTGTTTTGAGCCGTGGAACTGGAGTCCAACCAGCCTCACTAGAGCTCTGCCCATTGGCTCCTCAGAATCAGAATCAGATTTTATTGGCCAAGTAAGTTTGCACATACAAGGAATTTGACCTGGTGAACTGGCTCTCAATGTGCTTACACAAAATATACATAACAACACAATACAAAAACAAACACAACACAAAAAAAAAGTTATCGTAGATGGAGTGCTGATGACCGTATAAATAATCAAAAACAGAAAAAGCACAAGAGGAACAACACCGTGTCAGCCATCCGCGGCGCCATCTTGGTGAATATCCTCAGGGAGAGTCCCATACCACTGTGGCCCCTATAGAGCTCTGCTCCTTGGCTCCTTAGGGAGCTGTTAGCGCACCATGAGAAAGCCGGAGGAACGGCCTCTGCTCCCGAGCACCCATCAGGGCCCATTTGGGGTCCTAAGTGTCACCCATGAAATCAGGATGTTAGGGTGTGAAAAAAAGGGGAGGGAGCGCAAGTAATTCTCATTATTGTGGGGAGTGTTCATCATCCTCAGGCCTGTCCCGGCCTGGCTGGTGCTACTCAGGCCAAGGCAGTTAGCCAAGGAAAGTATCCACAGTTCAAAGACCCAGACGTGAAACGACAAAACCTTTTCTCCTTGAAATTCTTGCTTTTGGACCACAATGTGGCCTTTAGTTGTAAATCCAACAAAAATAGTGAACATGGTTGTAAAGAGTTGGTGGGCGTTTCCAATGTACACTCTAAAAGAGCAAATGGTGGGGTATGTGCTTCCACAGCCAACAGTGAGCCAGTCTTCCCACTCTGCTTCAATTAGATGCACTACTGGCTCAAGCTCCATTTGCATTTGAATAATTACCAGGCATGCTGATTTGATCGCGTATTAAAATGGATGTGGTGTAAAGCGATAAAGCGGCCAATCAGTGGACTGCTGCAGGTCAAGAAACAATATGTTGTCAATTAAAAGGAGGACAGGAAAAGCAGCCGCCTTGCTTAATCACATGCTTCCCTGCTCTGGCCTCGCAGCGAGAAAGGAAGAGAGTGACAGAGAGAGAAAAAGAGGGGGAGAGAAGGCGAGAGAGAGAGAGAGAGAGAAAGTCATGCCAACCCTTGGATTGCCACCCAGAGAATACCCTCTCAATGGCAGATTTTTGACGTCCATAATGGCTTAATGTCTGAATTTGACAGCGATATTGAGGGGGTGGGGGGGCGTGATGGGTGGGATGGGGAGGCGGGAGAGGGGCGGCGGGGGGGGTTGGGGGGGTTGGCGTTGCTGTTCTTATGGCAGCGTGGCCCAGAGGCTTTTGCTGTCATCGCTGATGATAGTAACTTTCTCCATGCAGATTAAATTGGTGTTTACAGATTTGCCCTGGGTGTAAGTTTTCCCCCCCGCTGGGATCCACTGCCACTAGCTGATGATGAGTCCCAGACACGAGCGGCGGAGGCAGACACTGACGCTTACGCCTCCATCACGCCAGGCTTGCCTCTGCTGCCTGTCGGAGTACAGCGCTACCGTCCCACGGAACAATGTTGGAGTGGCCGCCGCTACCGCTGCTGTTGCCACGGGTACTTCTGTTGTTGACAGCACCAAGCCTAATAAGCAGGAGTTATTTCACAACTTCAACCATTAAGAGCTTTCATTAAGAAGATGGCACTGTTGTTTTTTGCTCTCACTGTACCACAAACAGCTGTCAACAAAACAATTTGTGTGCATAAGTACTGCCCATCACACGAGTAGTATAAAAGAATAGAGAGCAATTAAAGCGAAACTCAGAAAATGGGTTAACCTTCTGTGTCACAGGCACTGGCAAGCTCTTATAGAGTCCACTAAAAGGAGCAGCTTTCTTGTTTCCATTGTTTCTAGAAGACAGCTGAATCACAAAACTAACGACAACAAATATGAATGAACAAACAGCTGATTGAACTCGAGGAGTCCTCCAAGCTTTTGAAAGTGCTCTTGCTTCGCAGAGGTTGTTACAGCTGGACTGTAAAAAAAGAGCTTGGACTTGAAAGTCACTTGGGATTGTTTTCACAGATGCTTCTTCTTTTCTTCCGAAGGGTCCACTTCAAACGGGACTGGAATTTGACTTGCTGCACAGACCAGTGTTGGCTGTTCATGTGAACCAATAGAAATCAGCTGAACCACTTATTTGCGAAGAAGAAAAAGCTTGAGGAGGAGGAGGAGGAGGTAAGAAGAATAAGAAATGTGTCAATAGTGAGAGGAATCATTTGTGGCCTATGCCTTCACATCGAGCTTAGTTACCAAGGTGCTTGAAAGGGTTAAAACCATTAGGGCACAGGGCTAAAAAAAAACACACAATTTGTGATTGGAGATTGGAGAGCGTATAGGGGAAGAATCTTTTATTTTTGAGGAACATGAAAGGATGGCCTCAACATGTCTTCGGTTTATGTGTCTTTGATGACACCTGTTTAGTTTGGAATGTCACACAAGTCACACAGGTCTGTGAACTCCCCCAAAAGGTCTCCCGCCACAACGAGGCAAGGAATCTGTCCCTCCGGGACAATCTACTGCAACATGACTCCTCATGTAACTCTTCACGTGGACCGGAGCAAGGGGGAAGGAGAGGAGAAACATGAGACTTGGGATGAGGTACTCTGATTCCTCTATCAATGAATTCACCGTGTTAGACAGAAACTGTATAGGATGTGACTGTTCCCTTGATTGAGGTATATAATCAAAGGTGTAGCATTCCACTGGCAATGTGCCTAAACAGCCATCTTTACAGCATTCAATTTGCATTTATTAAACTTTACGATTTTCAAGTGTGCATGAATTTTACTGATTAATAGAAGTTCTCTAACCCAAATGACTGCTTCATACAAAGCACACTCTATTAACTGACTGTGTATTTGGTTTTTGTTGAATTTGTAATACAAACCCCCGTTTTTCGAATCGCAGCTAGAAATTAAATGTAAATGTAATCTTCAGACTTAATTGTAATTTTTTGGAGGGGGGGGGGGGTTCAAATCAAATCAAGAGATCAGGCCTTAAAGTCATTCATTTGAACACACCTAAATATCTCCATGCGTATTGTCTCTTAAAACATTAAATGTAATGGCAATTGCAGACTTATTCATACAAATCCATAGCTTTTTAATTATTTAAACAACTGGCTGTAGGCTATTTTATAAACTATGCATACACAGCTTGTTAGCATAATGCTGACATAAAAATCAAATGAGAAAATGATTCCCTTCAACTGACTAAAATACATAACCATTTCCGTTGGACCGGTTTACACAAAGCCAGCTCGAGCCGACGACCATACAGGAAGTCTTTTCTTTAGTGCTGAATGAGAACTGTGAGCTTTCTCCGAGCCACATCTAGGTTCTAATGCTGTGCTGTAAACAGTGGTCTTCGGGCTGCAGCACTGGCCCCTGGAGCTAGATTGATCCACTTCACCGAGTCTGCGGGGGGCCCCCGGGATCTGCAGAGGATCAGCGGGGCTCCAAATCAATAAGGTTAATAGATGTGGGGGCCACGCAGTCAGAGGTGAGCAGCCTGGCATTTTCCGTGCCAATGAAGAAAATTCCTGATGACGAGATGTCACTTTCCGGCCGCCGTATTAATGTCAGTCTGATTACCTGCAGCCACAGTGTCAGTCGATGCGTTAGGGAGAGCCTCTGTGCACCGCCTATTAACTGGAATTATCTTTACCAAAGCCTACTTCCCCAGCCACCCCCCCTTTTTCAAGGACCCCCCTCCACCACCTAAGATTAGGACTTCTCTTGCCACCACATCCTTCCGGAGACTCCTGCAAATTGCCATCATTTCCCCCCCCCCACCCCTCTCCTCTGGCCTGATTTTTGATAATACCAACAGTTTCATAATCACTTGATTCGTAATTTGCTCTCATTTTGAATTTGCGGTGAGTATTTCCCTTCTTTAAAGACACTCACTTTTTAAATGTCCTGTGTAGGAACACTCAGGTCCCATTTGTGAGAGAGTATAATTGCACAATGGGCCTGAAAGGGCCGGAAGCTTCTAGGGACCTCAAGAACAGCAAGACCAAGTGCAAGAGGAACATTCAAAAACAGTGACAGGCTTAATGTATTAAGGAGTCATGTTCATAGTATTAAATCAATTTAACATTTTTCTTGATATTGAATACAAAGTAGCTTTACATTTATTCGATTTGGATGTTATAATTAAATGTTAAGTGATTTGAGTATTTTTTTCTATTATCTTTCTTGCTTCCTCGTCGTTAAGATTCCAGCCACTGGAGGAGCGTGCACATAAACCTGCGGTGCAGATGGAGGTATAATTTCAGGTTGGGAGTGTGATTTCATTTCACATGGTTCAGCTTGAAAAGGGGTTATTTTGAGGGAATGTTCCAGCATGTGGGACTATGTGAAGGAAGTACCCAAAATTGTTCCCTCTCGTTTGAGGCTTACCTAACGAGCTCGCGGAACAGGGAACACTCGGCACCATGTAATTAAGAAGCCAGCCAGCAGTAGATTGCACAGCACAGGAAGTCCTCTGGCATTGTAATGTACAGGCGATCATTAGCATTTTTGAATGGGCCCTTTTAATGTTAGCCACGGACATGGCCACAGCTCCTGAATGGGCGAAATGCAAATGGAGTGCTTGCTGTTCTATTGATGGCACGGCTTGCTCTATGTACCTGGGTAATGTCTCTGCAGAGAGCTTTTGTCTGTGTACTGAGGAGGGTAGCATGCCGGTGCCACACCTTCAATTATAAGTGCACCTGGACCGGGGTGATAAGCTCAAGGTAAGAGGAGGCCCCGGCAGAAGTCATGCTGTTTTAAGCCGCGAGTGAGGAGGGCTGGAGGAGAGGATGGTGTATGGAGATGTACAACAGGAAACAGAGCAACACACAAAAAGCAGAGTTTCACGGCAGTGAGGTCAAACCCCTATTTTTTCTAAATCACTAAATCTGAAGTGCTTTCTCTTCATAGACATACAAACTGAAATATGTGCTGTGATTTTTTATTATTATCTTGCATTCCTCCCAAAGGGCTTCAGTCAACCACTGTCCTTTCTGGTCCGGGGCGCTCGTGTGAAAAGCTCCAGTGGGTTTGTGAGGCTGGACAATGACATGCAGAACACCCCCCCCCCCCCCCCCCCCTTTCCCCTCCATTTTAATAAACTGTACAGGATTAAGGGTAAAGAACATAAAGAATGCTCACTGCAGTGACATGGGTCTAAAGCAGGGAAGGCAAAGCTCTAGAGATTTAAAGGATAATCGCTCTTTCTGTTTATTTCGATAATAACCATTACAATCCACTTCTTTGAACTTTGGTGCCACTTAGATTTCAGGATCTGTACAAAAATAAAGCCATTCTCAAAGAATCGTTAGTGTTTCAGGCTGCAAGACATCTGAGTGTCATATCGTGACATTAAGGCTAACGTCAAATATTATTCATTAATCAAAGGGTTCTTTGAAGTCGATGGAAAACGAGTGGCTTGATTTCTCTAAGGCCTTATTCCATGTCACTAAGCCTGTCACCAAATACAAAGAGAGGGGAATTTTGGTTTCTCTCCACACAATTCGTAATTTTTGACTCTCTTTTTTATAAGCTTCACAGCATTATACCCGACAGATCATTTAATCACAATTACAGAAAAGAAGCGTCACTGGGATTTCACATTCGCATTAGTGCAACTGTGCTCACAAGCATGGCTGCCTTTTAATGACAAGCAGCCTGCACTTAACAAGCCCTATATTTGCTGTGTTTATCCAGCTCCCATTCCTAAAGTTGCCCTGCTCCTCCCAATGGTTTGTTTAGTCTCTGTGTGTGATTGGAAACACTTCAGAAACAGTGACCAGCAGCAGGTGAGGGCCGCAAAATGCTTTTGAAGTCTCTGTTCCTTATTGATCGCATGCATATTCTTGAAAATCAAAGGAGGCTTCAAAGGCATATCTAAACTCTTAAAGACCCTGCCCTCCCCAAACAGGGGCATCAGTGACAGCGTGAACAAGCAAAGCAGGTGGTGATGGACTTAGCCTCCTGCAACTACCACACAGACACACACACACACACACACACACACACATAAACAGACACACACACACACACACACACATAAACAGACACACACACACATAAACAGACACACACACACACACACACACACACATAAACAGACAGACAGACACACACAGACACACATACACACACACACACACACACACACACACACACACACACACACACACACACACACACACACAAACAAACACGCACACAGACACACACACACACACACAAACAGACACACACTCACACACACACACACACAAACAAACACGCACACAGACAGACAGACAGACACACACACACACACACAAACACGCTCACAGACAGACAGACACACACACACACACACACACATACACACACACACACACACACACGCACACGCACACACACACACACAGACACACACACACAAACAAACACACACACACACACACACACATACACACACACACACAAACAGGCTGACCAGACACGCTCTCTTCCTCTGCTGTCTCCTCTTCAGACACAAGGTCAGCTTGGGCTCAGTCAGGTCTCTCTTTGATTTGGTAATGTTCCTGCCTACTAATGACATCCATATGAGACCAGACTTCTCCTTCAGATCACAGGACAGTCACAGCATGGACAGCTATCACTATTGAGGAGCTCCAAGACTGGTTTGGAGTATTATTATTAATAAACCAGAGGCTCAGATGTGCCTGCTGCAGAAATATATAAACTAAGCCACAGAATGCAGTACTTATACGACAGGGAAGAAAAACCATGATCCTCACAAAACCACAATATGCTTGATTACAGACACTATAAACTGAGCTTAAACTGAGAGAGATGGCTCGGGAAAGGGGCCTTGGCCTCTGAAATATGTTCTCTCCATCTCTCGCCTGTCTTCCCTCAGCATATACTACTGATGCTGCTGGAGTTATCGGAGCTCTGGGCGAGCAGCAGGAAGCATGGCTTTCCACACCGTCCTCCCACTGTCTCCCACTGGCTCCCAGTGGCTCCCACTCCATCGCGTGAGGCTCTGGCCTCCTTCCTGTTGTGACGAAACAAGGCCAAGGGTTGAGAGACGCTGATTTAACTCGTTCTCCGCGAGTCATCAGCGTTTTTTTTCTCTCTCTGTGTGTTTTTTTTTTTTTTTTTTTTGCCCCGCAGCCTGTCAGCTTTTGCCATTCTCAAGAGCGGGGTAAGTGTTTGTGAGGAGAGTAAACAGAAAAGAGCCCGCCGTTCCACTGTTCCAAGAGATTACGTCTTCTCCCAGGTGATGTGGTTATTTGCATCCCCCCTTGCTTCCAAGGGCGTTAATCCTCACGCCGCAATGTAGCCCAGAGCGCTTTCTCCCTGCTAATGAGCAGTTGCTTATGAGGAAATGAAAAGAGTTGTTTGGCTAGGTGTGCTAGCTTTTTTTTTCTCCTTTCTATTTTTTTCTCTCATCTGTCTCTACCTCAGAAGAACCTTCGACAAAGCCCAATGTGGGGGGAAAGAGGGGAAGGGTAGCTGCGGATGTTTCCAGCAGGAAGGATGCATGTAGGAGGGTTTTGAATTGGAACCGAAGGAGGTCCATCACAGGAATCAGCATGCTAATACACATTGCAAGGACTTTTTTTTCTCCTCCATTTTTGTTTTGTTTTTGCCTTGAGCGGGCTCTGAGGGAGCGACCATGTTGATCCTAAATTTAATTGTTTGCCAAATTTAACGTCTCTTAAAACCACAGGGGTGTATTCGATCCTGGACCGTGTCGGCGTTTTCCCCCCCAGCGAAGTGCCTTGAAAAAGAAGGGGAATTCGTTCATTCTGGCCTCCTACTTAGAGACGTTGCTGTCTTGTTCAAAGGGTTAGAAGCTCTTGTGCTGTTGGGGCCTAAAACAATTAAATCTTAAGGACACATTTTGTCACAACTTCTTTGAATAAAAGATAGAAAATAAAAGAAGTAAAAAAAATATAAATCTACTTTAATGTTGTTGAAATGAATGGCTTGAGCAAGTGAGCAGGGCCTGTCCTCCTGAATGCCATAGAACAAGATGGCTGACTTCTACTTTGTCACCAAGGAGGAAAGTTCCGCCAGTCTTTTCTTTCGCCGTGGGACAATGCACACAATGAACCCACTGACCCCCAAAATCCTTTTTGATAAGGTTTAAAGGATGTTTCTTGTCACGTTTTTATTGACTGTGTTTCAGTTGTGTGAGTGGAATTTTGTGAGCAGTCTACCCTGAAAACACCCACCAATACAGCAGGTGTTCAAGTAAACAGTGCTGTCCCCCCACCCTCCATCAAAATGCTGAAAAAGTTCAGTTCATTTCTGATATTTTTACGTGTTTGTAGTTAAAAAGTTCAAAATGGTCAGTGTTACAGCCTTATAATAGGCTAGATACTAGTTATCAACTTAATCCTCAAAATAGTCAAAAAGACATATAACCGCACACCAATAGCAAAAAATGCCAGGGATTCGATAATTTTAAACATATTTTATAATGACTAATTTTGATACATCACTGACAACATATTAACTTATTTATAAAGTAAATATTTCTAAGTAGCTGTTTTTATGTAAAAGCAAAATATCATAATGAATAAGGCGTTTGCCAGGCCAGGAGGCTACAGGTTTGTATGTTTTGTGGCCAGACGAAACAGGTTTAAGTGCTGGGGCGGGGAGGATGCAGTTAGCAAGGGTGGGCGGCTTTCAATATACCCTCTGCTTTGGTGTTTGTGGTCCATGTCAAGTAATTATAACCCAAACATGGGAAGTGCTCTAAAAGGCCAAGTAAGATATACGTTTATTGTGGCCCCTTGATAGAAACCTTCACAAGTGAGGTACCTAAATTGGCCTATTCAGGCAAAAAGCTCCAAATGAGCTGTGAATGTTAACTTTCACTCCCCATAAATAAGTATGTGTTTTTTTACAGACTCTGGCCACAATGCCTCGCAAAGGCACAATTGGGACATTTAGGGGGAGTGTGAAAAAGTCCTGTGTCCATGGCCAAAAGAATGAACTATGGCAGACTGGAGAATGTGAATAGGCTTTTTACAGGTCACAGATTCCATTCATCCCTCTGACATTGTTATTATCTGACAGTCATGGATGGGCCTAATTATTATTCCAATCATACTCCGCGGGAACACTTTAAGCAAAATTATCCACAGAGTGCTATTTCTTCAGTCTTTCTCTTTCTCTTTCTCCCTCTGTCTCTCGCCAGTCTTTCTCTGTCTCTCTCATGCTGACATACAAACACTTTGACTCTGAACACAGAAAATGAACCCACAGTTTAGTGTAGGAGTTTCTTGCTCTGGCCTCTACGTTTGTGATAATTGTGACATAATAGTAGCCTCGGCATCTGCAACTATTCCCATTCCTTTCTGTTTTTCTCATTTCCGCTCGGCCATTCTTTTATGCCCTCTTACTTGGCCATTTTCAGCGCACACAATGGAAATAACGGATGACGAGAAAGAAAAATGTTTAGAGAATGGAAAACAAGAAAAGGATAGTATACATTAAATGTAACTTTATCATATTTAAACATTTTAAATGCTGACATTTGAATACTGGCCTTTTAATGTGTATGCTTTATTTATGCATTGTCTGTGCATTAGAACACCACAAACAAAGAACACCAGAATTTCCAGTACCGGAAAATGTCAGTGTCATTTTTGGAGCAATTTTCAATTTGAATGGAAAGGGCTATAATTGATGAAGTTACTTATTATAGTTACTATATCAAGTCGGACATACTGAATTGCTAATATTACATGAAATAATTTGGTAATTTTTCACACTTCAAGCCATTTCCAGTCCAGGCATCTGCATAAATATCAATGTAACTACGTAATCTATATAAATATCAATGTAACTACGTCAGTTGACTGTGCCCCTATGAAAATTACATCCTTGCAGCCCACGCATGAGCTGAGCGGTGCTATATGTTCTCATGCTCTCGTGATTCTTCCCCTGAGTAAACGAGAAAGATTAAGAGACTCGGTCCCCGCGCTTGTGTGTGTGAAATATTAACGTCCCCCATAATAGTAAATCTTTCCTATGAAATTGTCAGCACAGACCCTTCACCCTGAGGCACTGGGTTATTGCTATATTCTATTAGTCAGTTATTACGAGCAATCGCAAGCCCCCCCCCCCCCCTTTTGCCCCCTTCACTCAAAGCCTCCCTGAACATTTATCAGGCCGAGTACAAACGTTGGGAACATATGATGTCTGCTTCCACGGCCATGTTGGCTCCAGGGCCGAGAGAGGCCAGGGCCGTGGCTTCAGTTGGCTCACGGAGCGCGTGTGGGTTTGGCTGCCCCCCCCCCCCCCCCTCTCTCCCCCCCCATCCACCTGAGCATGGTTCCGTGGCACCTCCTCTTTGCCTCTGTGTGCGGTGGAAAATGAAAGGGCTGGCAACGGAAAATGGCCGGATTAACTCCGCCGTTTGAAGATCGTTCGCTCCAAAAGCTCACCTTCCGCGCGCGCAAGGTGACTTTGGAACAGATGCACGGCACCCGCAAAACACGCCTTACTTTTCATCTCTCATTCCATTGTCTTTCTGCCCTTGATTCTGTCTTTCTTTTTCCTTCTTTCATTGTTAAGAGCCCTGCAATCAACCGGACAGATAGCCCTCTGCCCTACCACAAGGACTCTCCTCGACTTCCTATAAAAGCAGCGGCCCCAGGCTATTTACGCCTCGATCTCCAGAGTAATTACCAGACTATTTAATATAATGCCAGGGCAATCAGAAGGTGATAACATGCAATTAAGATTGTGTTCTCAGATTAAGGAATCGGTGAAATACATGAGCACTCTCACTCCTTCGTCCCTCAAGATAAAGTACCCATCTCGCAAATGTCAAACTGTAGTGATTTAATCTGATTGTTTTCAATTAATATGCATGTTTCACCCAGTCCTGCATATGCCTGGTGTTATTGACATTGATAAATTGTGCTCATCTTGGCAGAATTTGTCCTCGAGACACTCCATTTTGTTGAATGTCGCCTTCAAAGCCCCCCCACCCCTTCCCCTTTTTCGTTTGTCCTTTTCCCCCGTCTCTCTCTCTCTCTTTCTCTCTCTTGCCCCCGAATTCTGCCTGTGAGCCATGCATGATCTCAGACTCCAACCACCCCACCACCCCCCACACCCCACCCCAAATCATCTTTAGGATTAGGGCGACACGTCAGTCTTGAGAGGAACAATAATCTGAAAGGGCATCGATATAAATAGTGAGCCGAGATATAATTGTTTGTCGTGTCATTTCTCTCCCCCCCTGCTTAAAGCCTTGCTGAGCACTGGGAGTCCTGTTGGAGGCAGGCAGACAGCCACGCCTGACAGGCGCCCAGGGACACGGGGTTTATAGGGGTGCGCTCAGGGACGCCTGTTTCCCGGGCCATGGGTCCCAGGAGACACCGGGTGTCTGCTTTTCAACCAAGATAGAGACAGAGGCCCAATGGCTCTATCCTGAGTGAAACTATGAAATACATATACATATAAATATGGAGCCACACACGAAGACCCATCAGGCATGCAAATACTGTTTTAGAGTAGAGTGTATGACGGTAGTTTTGTGGAACAATCTTTGTACACACACTATATTAAAGAACGGAATGGATTGTCGATGTCTTGTTGTACAGCTGGTAAGGCGTGTGTACGTGTGTGTATGTGTGCTCTGCTGTAGGGAGCAGGCTGCACGGTCACATCTGAGCAGACTGTGCCATCTAGCCTGAGGGTCTACAGTACCCACTGTTTTAAGATTAAAACATCCAGTGTCATTTCTTGCTCTACTGGCTGCTTCAAACACCACCAACCCCTATTCCTCCTCCACCAAAAAAAATGAAAAAAGAAATCGGAGATATGAGTTGTAACACCCCCCCACCACCACCACCACCACCTCCTCCAGAGCTGATTATCGAGCCCCAGCCTTTCACCGGCCTCTGTGTTTCATGGTGGTCCCAGGAGCAAGCCACCAAAGAGGCGGAATAGGAGGGGATAGGATCAGCCCGTGTTGTACTTGTGTAGTCAAGCCATTGTTCCGCACAGGCACAAAAGGTGATGCTTGGCTGAATCCTTTTTTTAATGCTTTTTTATCCTTGGATGTGTGTAGTTGGAAGTTGGCAATGCTGGTGGTGTGGTGGTGGTGGTGGTGGCAAGTATTAGTGTGTGTGTGTGTGTGTGTGTGTGTGTGTGTGTGTGTGTGTGTGTGTGTGTGTGTGTGTGTGTGTGCTCGTGTGTGTGTGTGTGCTCGTGTGTGTGTGTGTGTGTGTGTGTTTGAGTGTGCGTGTGTGTGTGTGTGTGCATGTGCGTGTGCGTGTGCGTGTGCTCGTGTGTGTGTGTGCGTGTGTGTGTGTGTGTGTTTGAGCTGAGCTCCTCCTGCGTTGTCAGCAATCAGACCGGCAGATAGCTCAAGATGGGATGCCTGGGAGAGGCTCTCTTTTCTAATGGAGCCATCAGTCAAGCACCTGTCCTGCTCCCCACACCTTAGGGCCATTCCCCTTAATACGGAGGAGCAGCACGTAAGCACCGATAGTGCCAGGCCATTTGTCAAAATGTGTCCAAGCAGAGAACTTGTGCAGTGTGTACGCTTGCAGTTGGGAGGAAATACATCCGAGCTCAGTAGACTGTGGCAGACAGGCTGAAGCTGTACATTTCAAAGGAAGGGGAAACAACCATATTGGTGGACTCAAGAGAGACTCCTTTTCATTTTGTCTGTCTTAAGCAATATTTGGCCTTATGGTATGAAGGCGTCATTTCAGTTACGACAAATGAAACCACGTTTGTGCAAGAAAAACACCAGATGCTGTAACTATGAATGTGACTGTCTCTCTCTTTCTTTCTTGGCCTTGTTTTCACATCAGTTGTATTCCTCCTCTTTGCCTGAGTGTCCATCACTCTCTCCCCTCTTTCTCCTCCCTTGCTTTGTTTTTGTTTGGGAAAGCCGGGCCGTGACATCCCAGAGACGCTGTGTTCGCCGTGGCGCTGCTTCCTCCCGTTGTAATTATGCAGCAGGCATGTCAGCCTCTTTGAGCACGCCATCATTACCACTCTGCCCCTCTGACGAGGTGAGCGCACCGCCAACTCCCCCGTGGCACGTCACGCCAGGCATGACCGGTAACCCCCCAACCCCCCCCCCCCCCCCCCCATGTAGCATTCCGACCCCAACACCCCTCTCCTCCACCTGCCCCAAACAAAACCTGTGTCTCCTCTCATCACCTCATGCCACATGCTCTCTCAAGCGCTCAAGGCAGCAGACCAGCGAAACCAAGCCAGCTAAAAACGCTACTGTGCTCTACTCCATGTCATGTCTGGGCCTTGTGTGTGTATTTCCAGTGTATTATTAGTGTCATTAGCATGCCCCTGGAGAAGCAGCTAGAAGGGAAGTGACAGAGGGAAAAATCACACCCTGGAAGTCGTTTTTTTTTTTTTTATAGACTCGTGCACTGTAGACAGTGACGGCTTACGCGAGATGGAGTCACATCTGGAGTGCGAAGAAACGGCGTTAAATTGTTTGACTTGTCATCGGTAATCAGGCATTAGGCTCCAGCAGCACCCTGGCATAGTGTTGTCTCCATGGACTCCGTCGAATTGCGTTAAAGCCGTTACAGTTGCTTTAGGTGTCTAGGGGCCTCTAAAAGAAGCTGAAGATGTCTCCACATGAGGGGGAAAAAAAAAGAAAAATATATAGCAGCTGAAAATCCCTCTGAAAAATGGGGGGAAAAACAGTAATACTAGACACATTTCCCCGACACATCTTTTGGGTAAACATGTGCTGCCTTGGGGTGAAATGTAAAGTGTACACAGCTGCTCCATATACATTAAAATGCTTGCGGCGGGAAAATAAAGCAAGGCACAGATTTAGCGGATGGCATTAAAAAAAGCAGTGGTTTGACTGTATGGATCTGCTTTACACCTGTAGTCAAGCCCCCCCCCCCCCCCCCCACCCCCTCCCTCTTTTTTTCTTCTGTGAAGCCATGGGCTTCTCAGCGCCTGGATTCTTTCCCAAGCGGCCGTCTGCTTGTTTGAAGAGTCCCTGATCAAAGTGCTCTGCCTCAGATCTCCTTTATTAGATTTTACACTTGCTCCACGGGGGAGCAGGAAACAATACTAAACACCACACTTTGAGTCAATACATTTTTATTTTCCCACAGATCGATCACGTTCACATTGGGGCCACGCGGCAGCGCATCCGACAACCCTGTCCACTAATTTAATCAATTAATAATAATGTCTTTCGAAAAAAAAAAAGGGTTCTGGGTTCTTCTTTGTATTCTGCCCCATGTGTGCTTATGGATTTAAATGGCAGTTGTCCTGTTGTATTCTGTCCTCTGGCCCAATATTCTGCGCAAGTCTTGTATTTTGAAATATGAAGTTTTAGTTTTACGGTCATGTTTCTACATATACGTATGTGTGATCTGTGACATTAGCACACGCTTGTGGTTTGTAGGGGTGAAATAGTTCATCAATTTGCCAGGGTGGAAGTTTGCTATGGGAAGAGTTCTGCATGAATGGGATCTGGGCAGCGTGCCAAATGAATAGAAAATCTCCCCTCTCCTCTCTTCGCCCCTCAGACGGCCATGCTGTTCGCTCGTCATTAGGCCAGGCACGCGGGATATTGCGGATTAGATTTTAATAATGCTGGCAGATCTTCGCCATTACTCCTGTCTTTCCTCTCTCCTCCTCTCTGCCTCTTCTTGCGGACGCTCTTCCTCTTTGTGATGCCTTTTTTTCCGTGCCTTTGTGAGACTGTCATGAAAATGCCTCTCCTTACAAACGCGCCCTTCAAGGGCTATCAGGTGTCCCTGGCACGCAGGCTCAAAGGCCTGTTGTTTCCTCACAAGAAATGTAGTGCTTCTCTGATAAAAAGGTTCCATCTTCACATTTTTAATGTGGTGATGTTTTTGATAACCCTTCTCACTTGTGCTGTAGCGACTGCCTCTCAGGGAAACAAGCAGCAGTGATTGTTTACCTCCCGTTCCACGGAGAATGGTTTAACCTCACTATGTGAGTTCATTTCTTCTGGAAGCTTCTGAGGGGGTTTTTGTTTGAAGTGGTGGCGGTTGGGTGGCGGATGAATTGGTCCACGGAACAAACACAGGCTCAAGTTCCTTAACAAATCTAATCTCCCCTAATACAGTCTAACGCCATGACCTTGTTTCTCTTTTCTTGATTTAAAGGAAATGCATTGACCACCACAAGACAAAGCAGGGTCTCGGCGAAGGCGGGAGAGAGAGAGAGAGGGACACAGGGAGGGAGAGAGAGAGACAGACTGAGACAGAGAGCTGTTTTACAGCCGGAGGGTTAATAACCTCTTAGCCCAGGGGCTTGGCCTGGGCTGCCAATGAAAGCCAGAGGTTAGCACTCCATTTTGCCTCCCTGTTGCTGTGTCACCATGACAACGGATATAGAAATCACAGGAGTGACTAGAGTGTGACAGGGGTGGCATTGGGGAGGGTGAATAGGTGACACACATACTGCAGCTCTCGAGTGACACGTGAAGGCCGGGAAGTGTTCGCTCGCGAGGAACAAGTCGGTCAAGAGCGAGCATCAAGAGGAGACAAGGGGGCTAACGGCAGGAATAAGTGTGATGGCTTACAAAGGAGAGAGGAAAAAAAGGCACAGGACTGTACGTACTGTCTGCAAGTTTCGCACCCTCCGAAAGAGTCACAAGACAAGATGGTTGATGAGTGGCTGTTTCCTGTGGGTCGATGGTCAGACTGCTGGGTCAGGTAGAGAGTGTGCCAGTTCCCACTGAGGACCCACTGCAGGGACACCCCCTCTCTGGAGCGTCGAAAACGTTTCCCCCTGAGACAAGCACACCGGAGCTTCTGTTTGTTTGTTTGTTTGTTTGTTTTCGTTTACTTGGGAATTAAGCATTCAGTGCAAATGTCTGTGCGGAGGCCTAATGTGCAACATGTACCCAGGGACTGTCTGTGCAAAGTTGCACAAAGCATGGGAGTCCTCTGCTGGCCACTCAGGTCCTCACATCTAGTCTGTCACCAGGGAAACGCACATACCTGAAAGCTATTAACCACTGCACACATTCAGATAGGGTACTTAAGGTGGAATATCTTAAGACACACCACGCTGAAGTGAGACAGAGGATGGGTAAAACATTTGAAAACATGCTTAAAAACACCGGACAACAAGGAGTGGGCCAACCTATTGTCATTTCTGACTTGTGTTTTCTTAAAGTCTGAGAATTATAGAGGTGTTTTTTTACCTCAATTTTCAGAACCTCTTACCTTATTAAAAAACCTTACCTGCAAATCAGTCAACTTTCACAACATGTTTTAGAACTGTATCTGTTCAATAAACCTGTCAAAGGCTTCACATGGTTCATTGAACAATAAAAATCGATACCATTAAACACTTCTGAAAAACAAACGCGTGCCTTTCTCTGGGGATTCTGTGGCCTCCCGTGTTTTATACTTTTAACTTTGCTGTCAATAAAACATTCCAAAGATCTTAAATGCTTCATTACGCCTTGGGCTCGACCGTCTTCACGTTGTTTGTTTTCAGGTAACGTGTGTCTGAGTAGGGGCCTCTGTATATGTGTATGTGCATGTGCATGAGTGTGCGCCCCTTTGAAGTCAAAAGTACTGTAGATTTCTCAAGAGTCAGACAGACTCCTCTCTAATAATCTCTCTCTCTCTCTCTCTCTCTCTCTCTCTCTCTCTCTCTCTCTTTCTCTCTATCTCTCCCTCACACACACACACACACCGATTTCTGCATTTCATAACTGCCCCACTCCTCTCCATGGACCGCTCGATGAACAACCAATCAGACGTCTTCTCGGGGTGCTGACCGTGAGCCCCAAGCCTTTGTTTCCTGTGCGCATTCCAATTCATTCACAGACGTATAAGCAATTTTAACAGTAGTTAGGCAGAGGTGGAACTGCTTGACATAATCTCGCGGAAACAGCCTCTACCGTCGGCCTGGTGACAGTTCACATTAAATCTCTGTCAGAACTCAAGCGCGGACAAGAGGCGAAGGAGAGGAAAGGAAAAGAAAGAGAAAGAGAAAGGAAAGGGGGGGGTGAGTCTGTATGTTGGAAAACAACTGAGTCTGAACACGGCTCTTTTAACCACTCCCCCCCATAGGATCATGGGCCAGTGTATGGTATGGAAAGGAACACAGACATACACAAGAAGGACATTTACCGTGAGTCTTGCCTGTGGCTATTTACTAAATACCATACAGGTGTTCTTGTGTTCACAGAATTTTTACTGCAGAGATCTGGGTGTCGGATCTTGTGGATCGCACATAGAATGGTGTTCCATTGATCATACACACTCTGCCATCAATTTCAAAGCTATACAGATATTTTATGCACTATTTCACAAATCTGAAATTATTCCAGTAACATGGCATACAAAGGCTTTAATTTAGGGTTTTCAGCAACTCTGTAGACATGAGACATCCATTTCAGACAGGCCTTTGGTCACTGACATGGTATCTAGACCAGTCTGAATTCGAATTTGGTTTCCTGCCACTGTATATTCCTCATTCCCAGGGTCCAGTTCACGCCCTGTCAGGGCTGACTCCCAACTATCCTCCAGCTGAGGTTTGGGGTCTCTATGTGGACCAGGGGCCCCTTCTCTGCCACCACCAACCACCCCCCTACACACACACACACACACACACACACACACACACGCACGCACACACACACACACACACACACACACACACACACACACACACACACACACACACACACACACACACGCACACACACACACACAGACACACACACACACACACGCAGACACACACAGACACACACACACACACACACACACACACACACAGACACACACACACACCATGTGCCTCATCAAAGTGAAAGTTGCTCAAGGATTGCTAACGCCTCAGAGGGAAGTGCTAGCCCTAACAACCCAGAGGTTAAGGAATTCTTAGCGGCAGGCCCAGGTCATATTTTCTCCCTCTTTCACCTCAAATCACCCCCCTCCCCCCCCCTCTGCCGTTCCAATGGTTTTTCTCTATTAGTTAGAGCTCATAGCTAAAAACTGGTCTTCAACTTCCTCCACAATCCTCACTAAGCCTGTCATTTCTGGCTATTATTTACTTTAATGGGCTTTGGCTGATCCCTGGCGAAGCCTTGGATCTGGGAATAATGCGGCGGCGGAGGGAGGGAGGGAGGCAGGCCTAGGAGCGGGGCGCAGGGCTGCCCGTAGATTAGCCGTGGCAGATGGGCTTTGCAGTGGCTTCCTGTGGGCAGGAGTGTTGATTGAGAGCGCATAATGGGAGAGGTGGTGTCCTCACAATGGACCCAGCCACCTCGCTGCACCTCTCTCGTCTAAACAACCCCCTATTCTCTCGCCTCTGCTGCTTGTGAATTTTTTTTTTTTTTCCTTTCTTGCTTCTTCTTCTTCTTCGACGCCCCATCCCCCCCCCCCCCCCCCCCCCAACTCCCCCTTCCACTCCCTCTTTCTCTTTCTCTTTTCTCTCTCTCTCTCTCATTTTTCTTTCCTACTCTGTGTGTGTGTCTCTCACTCTCGCTCTCCTTTTCTTTTTTTTTGCCACAGAGGAAGTCAGAGTGCAAGAGCAAGCACAAAAGCAACTGTAAATAACCATGAATGTTAATCCAGCATTAATTGGTTCCCTCTTCAACTGGGTGTGCAGTTTCACAGACTTTGGGTCCGCCGCAGGTCATTAAAAGGATAGCCCCTGTTCCTCCATTGTTTGCTTAACAAGGCCAAGGCTAAATTTTTGTGAACAAGATTATCAGAAAAATTAAGAAGAGATGGATTATTATGAGGTCACCCGAGCCCATAAAAACCCTCACTAATTATTTATTGCGATTTTTAAGCTTAACGATTTTGAGAAATTGAAAAATCCAACAAAAAAAGGTTTCACTAGCATGCGTGTGCCTATGGCACTGTGGACTGTGTAGAATGATGTCTGGAAGGACAGTGTTTTTTTTGGTGTGGACTTGCTGAGTGATTCGTGGCTAACTCTTGGTGTTCACCTGTCTGTTTAAGCCTTCATAATAACAGATGCAGCGCAAAGCCACTCCACCAAATGAACCGCCGAAACCCGACAAAGTCCTCAGTCAGGGGCGGAGCTTGCCTTACCCGGCGATGGGTGAGATGACAAGAATCAGAGGGAACAGTGGGTGTTCTTTTTATGCACACAACTTTCTGTTCCTGATAGTCTATAGGCTTCCGAGGACAATGTGTTTGTACACTGATGTAGGCTATTTCTAGACCGCAGCTGTCCTAATTAAGTCGTACTTTAGGCAAGACTAGTTGTGTGGTGGGAAATGAAATCAATGATCCACTAATGTCAAAGTCAGTCAGCTTTACAGATCATCATTTTTATGACTTTATTATGTCCATCTGCTAGTGCTTGTGTGTTTACTTCATTTTCTGCAAAAATAATAACAACATGGCCTATATAACCACAGGCCGCAGCCATGATCATGTGCCAAGCACAAACACCATTAGAACTGTGGACATAGGGCTAAGGTAGAGCCTAAAAAAAGTAGTTCATTTTCAACATGTTTTTACTATTGTTTTAACAAACTGGATTAAAATCACAATACCTTGTATTAATCTAGACAAACAACCTATTGGTGGACAACATTAACGCATCAAAATTCACCCTGTGACATTTCGTTCCCGTAAACTTGACAACCACCTTATCCAAATCAAATGTTAGCAGTTTTTTGATAAAAAGTAGTGCGTTTGTGAGAGGTGCTCCTTGCCCTTGGTGGTACTGCTCTGGAACTGTGAGGTATCTCCTATAAGGGGCAGCCAGAGTCGTGTCATCGGCCATAAGAAAGGCTAAAACCTGGCCTTCGGAGAACTCATCCATCTCCAGACTCCAGACTGCACATTTTGTGAAAGGAGAATGTTGTGGAACTTTAACTGTCATTGTTTGTTTACAGGTCCAAGAGCATAGTGCTGTGTTTTCCCCCTCTGCAGGCAGCCATTGGTGTGTGGTGTTTTTTAAGAAGGGACTATCGACTATTGATTCAACACACCAGTAAGTGTGGTTAACACGTTTGTTGAACAAATGTTTCTAAGTGATCACACTAGCCAACACTACACTACAGAATGTATTTTTGTTAGAGCTGCGGCTTGGAGAGGCACCCACGGCACCCACTGAAGCTCTGCTAGTGTCCTCAGGTCAAGTTTGTGTACGAAGGTATACATTTTTTTTTGCGTACGCCTCACTCCCTCTATGCCCCGGCCTGAAAGTTTCCACACAAGCGGCGGCACCCAATCCAGGCGCACCAATTATCCCCCTCCTCCGTGCGGCTTTAGCAACTTTTTCAAAACTCCTTTCACTTCGCTCTTGTCAAGCGATGAAAGAAAAACTAACCACCATGTCAAGAGAACTCAGCTGCCTAGCAACCGGGCCACAGTTTAATTCTGATTTACTTCAGGTCTTGAGTAATGGAAATTGACAATGTTAAGCCAGTCACAAGTGTTGTTTGTCACCTCTGAAATGCAAACAAAACTTCATTGTTTTTTGGCCAAAGTATTGAGCATGATTGATGTTTAGAGCCACAATGGCGTCATTCATTTCTCTCTTGTGTTTTTGCTAGGATTGATGTCATATCTTTTCATGGCATATTAAATGTTTTGGAGGAGCATGAAAATGTGTGTCTTTTCATCTCGAGGCGAGGATGGCTGTGCCTCTGACACCCCCCACCCCCACCCCCCATCAACACTGAAGTTTAATGATTCTATTCAGGTTGTGTCCATCTCAAGCAGAAATAATTTAATAAGAAGCCAAGGCCCTTCAGGAGCCATAAAGGCCCAGCATAATCCTGAGAGAAAGGATGAAAGGAACATGAAAGAATCAACATTTCTTAGATGAAAGTTTTTTTTTTGCCACTTTTGACACCATCCTTCCCCCCTCACTTGTTTGATCAGTAACTTTTATTGTGTGTTTTTGTCTCAGACACACTTTGTGTACAAATATTTTGGTCCCAGGTCCAACATTGGTCATGAAAAGTGTGTTAAGTAATCTATGATGTCAGCCACATTCTAGAGCATTTGTACAACTGCAATAACAATGCAAAACACATATAGATAAACATAGCTGTAACTATAATGAACACTGGACTGACACTAACTCATACAGGTACACTGCAAGTATTTCTAATATTATGTATGTTATACAAAATTTGGCCACAATCATCTTCTGGTCATATTGTATTTCTCATTACATTTATATTCATACATGCAACACACAACACTGGGTATCGCAAGTCATTTTCTAATTAACTTTGCTTTCACTTGTGTAATCAAAAAAATGACAAGACTGAAAATGAATGTGAGATAACACTGAATTGATGTTCCAGCAAGAACTTTGTCCTGTATGTGTCAAAGAAATCAGATTTTCAATAACTTATATGAAACGTGTTGAAATCTATGATAAAAAAATAAAAAAAACACACCAATACATTTTATCAGTTAATTGTTTGGACTGAGATAACCCTTTGAGGAGGCAATACCTACATGGCAGTCAAGATTAAATACAGATTCAGAGTGTCAAATGGAGTCTTTAGTCAGCCAATTGAGCCGGCAGAGTGGAGGATTTGATAGTATGATATAGAAGCTAGCAATTTCTTCTACTCCACAGAACATTCATCAAAGGCCCAAATGGCACAATAAGAAAGCCATCCATCACAAAGGCGAGAAAATTAGTGTAGAAATAAATGACAGTCTCTCTCTCTCTCTCTCCCTCCCTCCCTCTCTCTCTCTCTCGCTCTCTCTCTTTCTCTGTCGCTTCTCTTCCTCCCTCTCTCCTCCTCGCTCTCTCTCTCTCTCTCGCTCTCTCTCTCTCTCTCTCTCTTTCTCTCTCTCGCTTCTCTTCCTCCCTCTCTCCTCCTCGCTCTCGCTCTCCCTCTCTCTCTAAAAACAATCTCCAGTGAGCATTTGGTTTGGGCCAGAGGACGGAGAAAATAGTCAACAATGAACACGGCCACATCAAAGTCCCAGGCGAAGGGATCAGGGTAGTCCACAGTCCACAGTGGGGCGATGAGGGAAAAATAAACGGCGGCACCCAACGTCAAACCACATTACCAGCCCCCCACCCGCACCACCGCACCTCCACACAACCCCCCCTGCCCCCCCCCCTCATCCCGTGCCATCTCTCTTTGGAGTTGCAGCGTTGGCCAGGTGGGTCCAGGGACAGTCACATGGATTTATCGTGGGTCTGGGTTTACATTACTATGTCTACCACACTGTGCTGTATGGGCGGGAGATTTTAAAGCATAATCCATTGGGTAAATAATGTCCTCCCCACCCTCGGTTAACTCCAGTCCCAGTGATAAACGAACGAACATGCCAATTCTTATCGGCGCAGGACATAACAGAGCACTATGAGGCGACACGGGCTTATATATATTTTTAATTGTGCCTGCTCAGAGTCTCTGCTTTTGTCTGGTTTCAACACACGGCCATCTCAAAGCGTGTTTGAATTTATGTTAAATGTAACTGCCATATGAGCTCTTTGAAGGGAGGGGTGCAGAGGATTGAATGGGGGGGGGGGGGCTGATATTATTGCAGGATTTCAATGGTGAAATGAGACCATTTGAAATGCATGCATTATCAACTTCACGTTGAGCAGATTATTTTAATTGCTCTCGGGCCTCCTCTGCCTTGGCCTTAGAGCGTTATTGCTTTTCAGATCTTTTTTTATTCAAAGAAATGTTGCTGAGATTTCAACGCCAGTCTTTATCATACCACATAAATGTTTATGTTGCTTTAATCTTATAGCTCGTGTACCAATGTAGGTCAGTGTAAAAAGGAATGAAATTAACCAACATCTATTCGGATACGATTCATTTTACATGAAACAATTTACATGTTAGACATCTATTTCTTAGAACTTGACATGACACCAGTCGTATTTCTTCATGTACTGTGAGTGGCAATGTCACATTACATGAGATCTGAAAATGTGATTTTTTAATTTTTTTTTGTAATTGTTTTTTTTTTTTTATTCTTGTGTAAAACATATTTTCAAACATCCACATCCTCAATGGTATCCTTTTCTAACTTGCACTCTCACGCACCCATTATGGCAACCTTGGCATAATCGAGGACCACACCGTCACTGCTAATAGTGTCTCGTGTAGTAAACATATCAGATGTCTCCCTTGTCCCGACATTGTCTGAAATGTTCCCCTCTCTGTGTAACAAATGCCTTTTAGCAGTTTTGCCATCTGTCCATAATGAGGCCATTTTTTTTCAGCCACCCATTTCCACACTGTATTGTGTTGTGCCTTTCCATTTGCATAATTGTTGAAAGATTTTGCCCCAAAATTGATATCCACACTGTGACTATGTGAATGAATGAAGTTAAAACATACAGACACTCACACAGAAGAGTATGGAGAAGGAAAAAAAGAACAGAATGAAGATGTTTGTGAGATTAGGTGAAAAGCAAATCTAATTTTTTTTAGCACCAAAGTAACCTAATCAGCGATGGCTTTATCTGGTAATCCACATTTAAACTTTAACCTGTAGGGGGCCCCTTTGTGTTAGTTAACATACGTAGCAAAGAGGAGGACTGGATGAATGACTAATCAGATTAATCATATTTTGCAATCCTAAAAAGCTTCACTAAAAGGAATCTGAATTAGAGCTACATCCATCACAGAGAGAGAGAGAGTTAAATGAAACAATTGTGGCCAAAGAAAATGATGGCGTGGAATAAATTAATGTTCAAAAGCCAAGTTTTTTTTAATCAGCTCAGCTGTCCGGGCCATAAAGACATTGGGATGTTGGGTCATTTGAAGGGAATATTAGGGGAAAAAAACTGATGGAGGACAAACTGATTACATCTGCGTTCCACTTCCATGAAAGGCTGTCTACATCAACAAGCAGCACACACACAAAAAAAACTTTCCTCGTGCCAATAAAGCTTCTCTGACAAAAAAAATAAATAATGAAATAAACACAGGACATCCAGCGAAACCTAAATGCCTTCTGACAGCTCATAGCACTTAGAGATATCAGAGTGTTAATGGCATTCTCAAAAAATTAGACAAGATGACAGAACAGAGTAACTAGAAAGCTGGATAAGATATCCCCGGAAATGGCAGGGTGCAATGTGACAGAATGGGCTTACTTCCACGACTGTGCTTCCATTATCAGAAGTTGACTCCGTTTCTTCACGTTGTTTCTAGGAAAAAGAAAAAAAGGACTGAGATGCCATACATATTTGTCAAGGGAAAGTACAAAGATTACACCCTTTCCCCCCTTTATTTCTGAAACATTAAGATTCAAAGATATGGACAAACAGCATAACGGTGCATTGTGGTTCAACAGTGAATTTGAAATATGAATATTGCTCTATGAACAAACATAAATATAAATATTTTTCACAGTCCTCTCCCAAAATGAACCATTACTATGTCATTTATATGACATATCATCACAAAACAAAAGATACTACAAGCAATTTGTCTGTAAATACTGTTTATCGTAATTACTGTTGACTGTAAATTGTTTTGCTTACTGTCAACCGCTGTTAACTGAAATGTGTTCATACTTGCTCAAAAGATATAAAAAATCTGGTCTTGTACACAGAACATTAACACAGAATATTTGCATGTAGTGCACATGAAAGCATCAGTTACTTCCCAGGATAAAAAAATAAATTATCAACAGGATCTTAAAAATGTCTAATTGCAATAATCTTTGATTGGTCTTCACTCCCAAATTGTGCTTTTAGGTGCCATTAATACAGAGATGCTGTCTTTTGAAATCAGGCCACGATCGAGGAACAGAATAGCATGTCACTTTCCAGCTCTCCTCGTATCAGCTTACTATATAATTTTCCCTCCATTAGGCTAAGGCACATGCTATCTGTATTATCATGCCAAGCGGTGAACCGTGCATTCGAATTCACTCTCTCCCTCTCACTCTCTACCAATTTGATGCTATGACAACCACTTAGTGTCTTAAGACATAATATGACCGGTAATGTCAGGCTTCGAGAGCCACTCATCCTGTATTTGTCCCATGTACCAAATAACTTCTTTTGGTGCATCGTAAACTCCTTAGTAGACTTTACGCCCCACTGTATAGGTCAGAAAAAAATAAGGGCATCTTTACATACACAAGAGTTGTAGAAAGTAGAAAAAAAACTCAAGTTCAATAAAAGGGCAGTTATCCTCAAGTGTGTCTTACCGCCGCTAAACAATATGCTGAATGTTGATTATTGGCTCTAATTCTCAACAGTGCCATTCAAGCTAACAAAAAGCCTTCATAAACGCAGCCACCAACAGTGCATTTCAATTATTAACACAATCAACAAATAAATCCATTACATCAAAATCATTAAAGGCAATGTTGTCCTCTGAAAATTAAGATTAAGCACTAAATGACTGGCTAAAGGTTGTCTTAACGGAAAGGTTTTCCCTGAAAGGTAAGACTTGTGGGCCAGTGGTCAATGAGATGTGTGAGGTTGCTCTTGGCTTCTACCTCTCTCTCTCTCTCTCTCTCTCTCTCTCTCTCTCTCTCTCTCTCTCTCTCTCTCTCTCTCTCTCTCTCTCTCTCTCTCTCTCTCTCTCTCTCTGTGTCTACCGCGCTGTGTCTCCCTCTCCATCCCCCCTTTATGACTCTCTGCACATCAACAGGATCTGACTCCATCTAGTGGCCCCAGCCGCTCAAACCACACATCAGTGAAAAATAACAACTAGGCCAAAAACACACTGCACACTTCAGAGAGAGACCACTTCCTACTCGCTATGACCCTCCTCCACCACCACCACTCTTAAATTATGAAGCTTTTATTTACTTATATATATATTCACCTCTAAATTGATCAGATGTGCTTTTCGGTTGATTTCAGAGGCTGGTACGGCAACGCAGCTCGTCGGTTTGGCGGGGAAGGTGGGGGGATGACAACTATTTGGGGATGGAAATAATTACGGGGCCTATCTGTAACAGCATGTAAGCTCTGCCCATCCACTAAATCTCCGCTTTATCCTAATTCTACAATAAAGTTGTCGCTGTCACACCGATTTTCCCTACTTTTCACAAATTCTAATGAAGTTGTCTCGCTTCATGTTAATTTATCAGATTACTACATGTAAAAAGAAACAATAAGTGGGGGCTTTTCTCTCATAATCATGTAATTTGCCTCTGGGAGCTGGTCTTATTTGACAGGGCAATTTCCACACTTATTAAAGCCTTTGACACAGTCAAACATAATCGTATTAGCGTATTGCTCAAATTAGCTTGTTTCGTCGGAGAGAAGTCCGTGTTTCCAGGCGTAATAGGCCGCCCTCACGCCTAACTTGTGATGTCTCTATTTCCTGTGGAGGGAGCTCTGGGAAGAGAAGAAGGGTGTGCGGCAGAGGCAGGCAGACCAGGCCGCCACCTCCCGTCAATCAGGGAAGCCGTCTGCTCAGCAAAGCCAGCTACTGTACTTTAACATGAGTGATCAAGGTTGCAGCGCTTAATTGTAGTAATGACATAAATGTGTAAAAGCCAGAAGAGGAGATCAAACTTTAATACCCCCCCCCCCCCCCCACCACCAGCACTCCCTAGACACTTCCGTCCTCTTCTCTCCCCCAGCCATAGGGGTCATCAGCAGAACCCCAGGTTGCCAGGGCACAGGCCGAGAGTTTGAAAACAAAGCTCGACTCCACCACCCCCCACAGCCCCCCACCCCAGCCCACCACACCCCCCCCCCCCCCCCCCCCCCCCCCCCCAAACCCTCCATCACTAGTACGACTGGCACAGCTACCAACCGCAAAGCTTAACGGGCTTGACATTTTGCCCGGGTGACATCGGTAAACAATGTTGGAGGCGGTGGTGTAGGAAGAAGTTGCGGTGTCATAATTCACTGGGCCCCGAAATGAGGCCGCTCGCTGGGCGCGCTGGAGAGGAGAAACGAGACGCGGCCCTCTCGCTGCCCCCCTCTGGTGAGGAATGCACGCGCGCGGGGCACAACCAGTGACTAGTTAGCCCTCCGCCACATCTTGGTACTTTTATCTTTGCCCTTTGACCTCCGGCACATCTGGAAACCTAGTTGGAGCCCCCAAAGACAAGGAAGTTTTTCTTTTCGCTCCCCTCGACCCGTTTACGGATGAGAGAGACTGCGTTTGCAGTTTCAGCACAGCGGCCCGCTTCCCTGAGTGAGTCAGTTTAATGATAGCACTAGTAATGAACTCTGGGACACTGGCTGATACAACGCGTGTGCCTAGGCAGGCAAAGCATGTTGGGAGAGTGCGAATGGTGCGACGCTTGCCCCTTCAGCTGTATGGGTTCCAGATTTCTACAGAAGATAAACATCTTTGAAAGGGCAAGGTCCAGAACAAAAAAAAGAAAAAGGGACTACAAAGGCTTGCATCTTTGATGTTCCAGAGATGGTCTCGCTTAATGGACACCAAGCCCATAGCCAACAAAAACATAACCACAGCGGGATATCTAGAAGGCGCACATAGAGGTCTCGTCCTTGAGATCAAAATGCGCCCATTGGGTATTTATTTAGCTAGTTCATGAGATGAAGCGAAGGGTCTTTTGGTGTTAACTGGTACAGCCTGGTCACTCTGTTGCCTCTTGCTGGATGTTGATATTATGGAGGGCATGGGAAATGTTGCTTTGCAGCAGAGGTACAGTGCAAACAGTGAGATGTGGAGTGATCACACTTTGATGTTCAGTGTGGCTCCCACATTCCACTCATGACAGCCTGTCCCCTCAGGACTGAATGCTCTGATGAATGGGTGAACGTTCAGCAGTCAATATTATGAAGCACAAAGGGCTATCTTTGGCGAGACAGAAATATAATCGCCGTACTTGGTAAGAACAATGCAAACTATCAATCAAAAAACAAACAATCCACATTTCATCTGAGTACATGTTTGCTCATAAGAACAGCTCCGCTGCTGATGTGTTTAAAAACACTGGAGCGACTGCCGTGGCCCCCCCGTGTGTCTTAGCTGAGCAAAAGAGAAAAACATGCTCTGCTGGGTTCACCGAGTTCAGACGTAAGTGACGTGCATATCTCCTGACATCTGCATTTTCTATATATGATAACTGACTCGTTTTGGTGAGATGTCCACACACCACTCTCGAATGGCAGACGCGTTCGGTTGGCTCAACTCTCCTCGTGAACGCAATGTAGGTGGGAGGGGGAGCGGCGATAATAGACCAAGGGGAAGACATGGAATCCTCTTCAACCGACAGGCCCCTCGGGTTTATTGGAGTCTCACATATAGTGGAGCGAGACAATAATCCAGACTGTTTAGCAGATCTGACATTTACTGGGGGAAATTCAGTGCAAAGTTGGCTAGGTCCTTGCCAGTGCGCTAAGCCGCTAACACTGCCGCCTCTGTTCCTATCACCTGTCTTGCCTACGCCCTCTGTTGATTTTATAACACGGGGGAAATGCACCGACCACAAGCTGTGCCAAATAAAAGAAATCTGTCTGGAAGATTAAATAGAGAGAGCGTATGAGAAAAGGAAGTGGGGGAAAGAGAGACAGAGAGAGAGAAGAAGAAAAAAAAAACGGCATCTCTGAGGAATGTAGACTCAGGTGTGCGTGCGGCTCTCCCCAGTGGAATTCTCAGACCTGTCTATCAGTATCTCTGTAAGATGATGTCATAGGTCTAGGCTCCTCTCGGAGGAATAGCGATGGTGGCTCCAGTTCTCCAGAGAACGTTTGGCTGTGGGTGGGGGGTAAGGGGGGGGGGGGGGGGGGAGCGAGACAGCGAGTCCCCAGGCCTTGCACACCTCCTCGGGCCTCACCAGCACAGCATGGCCCTGCCCGGGAGCAATGGGCCTAAACCAGGACTAATCAATCAATTAAACGCGCCCCAGATTAGCGGCGATTATGGGTGCACCTTAGTGAGCTGCCCAGAGTGGGCCGCATACGTTTAAAAGTCCCAGCAGGATGTTGTCTAAAAGATAAAGGGGCCGTCAGACTGAATGCGCAGTGAGGAATGGCTTTTACAGTAAAAAGGTCTGTGGAAATAAAGACAATTTCCTGGTCTTGGTGAGATCACACCAAATGTGCCCTGATACTCTGAGACAAGCGGGTAATCCTCATGGTCTGGCAGAGGAGAATACACATCCATATAGGCTGGGTGTTTTTCTCCACGAAACCCTTTCGCTGAAGTCCTCAGCGCAGACACTGGCCTTCCAGCTGTACATGAGCCACTCTCGTCACAGATCAATATGGTGACACGCACCACAGTCATACACCACTCCAAGCTCATTGTCTTCACCAGGACTACAATTTCTTAAATCTGATGTGACATTTAATTCACTTTCATTACAGTTTCAATTGATTGAACTCTCTACGGTTAATGACAAATTGTCCTCCAAAGTATTTAGATTATATGTCCTATGGAATATTGTTTCGGACATTAGACTTAAGATTTAGGATACTGTGTCCCCAGTGGCTTATTATAAAGGTGCCAGCAATACTGAAATGTGTAGGCATGTGTCATCATCAAAATGTAGAGGTTGTGCTTCTTAATTTTGTCCTGACAGGTAGTTCAAGCTCCATAGAGGATTCTACACAGAAGTGTGGACAATATTGATGTGTGTGTGTGTGTGTGTGTGTGTGTGTGTGTGTGTGTGTGTGTGTGTGTGTGTGTGTGTGTGCAATATTAGGTTGTAAAAAGGCATGATGCAGCAGAAATTTCATTCTGTTCAGATATGGAACATTTCATCATCCGTTGCCCCCTGGGCCGCCTTTGCAGAGAATTCTTTCCAGAAGACATTGAGTTACCAAGCCAGCCAGTGTTTTTTCACCCATGGTGATAGCTATGAGCGAACGCTTCAGTGCATCGTTCTGGTTTCTAAGGATTTATTCCATTCAAATCTTATTCTTCAACTCGTCGATCCTCAGCCCAAAGGGTTCAATGTGTGTGTGTGTGTGTGTGTGTGTGTATGTGTGTGTGTGTGTGTGTGTGTGTGTGATGTGCGCAAGCATCGCCTCATTACGTTTCACCCAGACTACTCCGCAGGACAGAACATTCTGGTCGGTATCCACTCTTCTAGTTTCACACTCAGTTCAACTTTTTCCACAATTTACCCCCCTCCCCCACAAAAAGATGAAGCAGAGTGCAAGGGCATTGTTGCCATGACGAGATGAGAGTTTCATTTGCATCTCGTCCGAATAATGGAGTAATAATATTCACACGTCTTCACAGCCGAAAAAATGTTTAACAGAATGCCTCATATATCTTCCAAGCCCCTGGCATTCCAGTTGTGGCACATGATCAAGCTCTCACTGTCTCCGCCACGCCGTTTGAAAATGAACACTTACGATTGACTGTCAGCATGTAGAAAATGTGAAAAGTGCTACAGCAGACTCACACCCTTTCTATAGATAAGATCCCCCCCACCCCAACCTCCCCAAGAACTAAATCGAAAAAGAGAGAAAGAGAGGGAGAGAAAGAGGGGGGACCTAACTGTTATGAAATCAAGGAACCAGCCCCAGCACGAGAGACCCCCCAGAGCCTGGCTGCTATCAGCACACAACCATCAGCCACCATTAGAGGGCACACGCCTCTCCATCAGGCCAGACAAGGGCACAGTAATGTGTCTGTGTGAGCACAGATTACAGAGGGGTTGTGGCACACTATTGAGAATCATTACTGTCACATGATAGCCACATAAACTAATTGGAGAGCTTTTATGTACGAGGAAACATGCTCCAAATCAAAATGTTAATTACATCTGAGGCTTGGTTCTTCATTGGAGGCTGGACCCCCAAATCTTTGTTCTTTCATTCTTCGTCTTGTACTCTCTCTCCCGCTCTCTCTCCCTCTCTCTCTCTCTCTTTCTCCCTCTCTCTCTCTGCCTCTATTCAGTCACTTTGTCTGTTTCTCTGTTAAGAAGAAGAGAAGACAAAAAGGCGACATCATACCCTGATACAGTTGCCTGCATACTTCTTGATAAGCTTGAGGCAGTGACACTTGCCAATTTTTTTTCTTTATTTTCCACAGAAATACTTGACAGCATAATTAGCAAACACCATAAGACAAGGGCAAGTGCCAAAGTTGACTTTCCCTCTCTCTCTATCTCTCTCTCTCTTCCCCCTCTCTCCTTCTCTCTCTCTCTATCCCTCTCTCTATCTCTCTCTCTCTCTTCCCCCTCTCTCCCTCTTTTTTGTCTTTCCTAAAAGTTTCTTCACCCTGAAGGTTTCCCCTTGCACAAACAGTCTGTTTACTTTTCCCTAAATTACATTGGTTTAGCTACTGTGGAATAATAGCAGCCACAAACACATGGGCACACACGCACACACACACGCACACACACACACACACACACACACACACAAACACATGCCCGCACGCAAAGGAAACATCAGAGTGCTTAATTATGGTAATGCTGAGGCGTAGCAGTGTGCTGATGTGTTTGCTCGGGGGCCTTCCATGGAGGGGTGGGTGGGTAGGGGGGGGGGTAGAGAGGCGTTTCTTCCTGCTTTGTTTTGAGAGGGTTGGGGCCAGCTCTTCACCTGAGGCCTCCTGCACACCCATCCATATCCATCCTGCCAAAGCCATTACCCCCATGCACTGAAGAAGATAAACATTGCTGCAGAGACTGAAGATTCTGCAATGACATTTTTTGTCGAGTCTGATTCATCAAGCCTGACTGAGGAACGGAGGCGCTGTAATTGACTAAGCGTCTGCACTGGGTTTGTGTACTGCACTGGGTTAGTATACTGCACTGGGTTAGTGTACTGCAGTCCGAACACTCGCTGACTATACTAACAGGAGTGCCAAAAGGTCTGAATGCAGTAGTGTTTAGGTCATATTATTTAGAAAAAAATACTTTTCAGTATTCAAAAGAGTATGAAATGATTCACTGTGTCATTGTTAATTAGTAGCAACTATTCATTCACATCTAATGGCTGTTCTAATATTGCTGTATTGTTCTAAAGGCTGTTCTAATACTGCTGTATAATTCTAAAGGCTGTTCTTATGCTTCTTTGTTGTTCTAAAGGCTGTTCTAATGCTGCTGTATTGTTCTAAAGGGCCGCATCTCCCAGTTCCCTGTAGTGTTCATCTTCATAGCCCATTTGTTATTTTCCATGGTCTGTGTTACACCATATAACTAACAATTCTGTCACTAACCAATGTTTTGGTGTAGTTGTTAATAATACTGTAGCCCATGTACTTCAGCTCATGTCGAAACACAGGCGCCACACCAGGCTTGCTCCACCACGTGCACAGATGTCGGCCGCTACATAGGGTAGGCTGCGTATTAAAAGTAATGATTGTATAATGGCTCAGGCTAGGGTGTCCACTGCTGAGACCTGTTGGAGCGAATATCTGCATATCTGACCGCTGGAACAATGCTGTGCTGTTGACACATCTGCTTTGCTGGTGTGAATTACACCGCCAGCGCTGTGAAATGTTTAATGGAGGCCATACACTCCTTACCTCAGAGGCCTGTAGAGCTTAAGCGGTGGGAAGTGGTTCGTAGGGAGACGTCTTTTTCTCTTTTAAGAATTTCCTCTTTTTCTGTGCTGGGCTTGTCCCCTAGTCATAAATCAGCCTGGGCTGACGCGAAGACTATCTCGTTGACCGCTCCCCAAACCGAAGGGTAGAGAGCAAAAGCAAACGCTGAGAAAACCCCTCCTGAGGCGCAGTAAAAGTTGTGTATTTGAACTTGTTGCAGTTCCAGCCCAGCCCCAACTGCACTCTGCGGAGCTACCCGCCGAGAAGCGCCATATTTATGTTGGCAAAGTATGCGAGAGAATTAAGATCATAAAACGGCTCGGCCACACAAAGCTGCCATTAACTTCCAGGGGACTCTGTTTAGTACGCGCAGGTTTATTTACGCTCTGCGGATTTGTGGTGTAGCCCTCCTTAGTTCTCTCCTCTGTCAATATTGTCTCTGTGTCTTGTTGCTTTGTAGACTCAATCGATCGCCCGAAATGTATTCCATTAAAACATGCCTGGTATGTTTTCATTGTGACTGTGTAATACCATCACAATGTGTAAGAAATGGATTCTTTGATTATTGCTCTATCTCTCTTAAAGGCACAGACCTGGCTCTAATCCTCATACACCCTTATGTCAAATACCCTCGGCACCATTGAAAAAGAGGATCTTATTTCTCAATGTGTCTTCCGAGGCCTAAATAAATAAATAAATCAAATTCAGTGTACTGCTCCTCACCATCCTCTGGCTGTCCTTTCAGTGTTGGTGCTCAAAAAACTAGGGTATTCGTCCACAGTCCTAGCTCTGTAAATGGGAAACAAACATAGTTGCTCAGGCTGAACCATAAACAATCCCAGCCAATCGGCCACGGTGATTCAAGAGCACAGAAGGGAGGGGTGTGATTTGATTGGCTGTTGAACACAAATATCAACAACCTTTAGCAAAACTGAATCCTGGACTCATCTTTAAATTCCAATGGAGAAGGTATAACCTTGTCAGCAAAGAATGCTGCCTGTATTCAGCATGCTCTGCTTTTTTTGATGACTCAAAGTCCCTGTCAAGATGGGCGCCTGCCATTTTTTTCTTTGTTTATTTTAATGTTTTTGCCCGTCCATTCATTTCACCCCTAATGTTCTTTGCTGTTGTTGTTGGGGTTCACAATGTCACGACCTCATCCCTTTCAACATGCTTAAGAAGAGGGATGGCTAATTGGGTTCATGTTTCAACGGCATTTTAATGTCCCTCCGTTGACATAAATGACCATTATGGGATGAGAAAGTGAGGGAAGGATTCACATGAGCCAGCATCACATGTACGGATGATTGGGGGGTATGATCGCCGTGGCAACAATAACCCACGACCTCTGAGACTGAGCTGCCAGTAGTTGAAGACGAAGAGTTTGAAAAGGCAAAGGTCAAATCTAACAATGCCATACATCATTTTTACTCTTCTTTCACGGGAACAGAATTATGGTTTAAACTGTGTAAACATGTTTTTAACCCCTTGTGTATAGTATGTGTAAGTGTGTGAGAGAGTGTATGCCCATAATTGGCTCTTTGTCTGTTGGTTTAGTGTTGGCGTAAGTGAAGTTTACTTATTTAGAAGAGTTTTACATTTTGGCATTAGTGGCGATACCTTTCTACCAATATTTAATGGAAATTGACTGTTGTTGTTTTCTTTGCACTTGTCTCTTTGGCGATGATGTGTCTTGGCAGGTTTTAGAAGTGAAGAACTGTGCTGGAACGTGTTAGCAATTAGCCTCTTCCCCTTGGAAGCTCTCTACTCATTAGTCCATCATGTTAATGGGGATGATTATGAATAAACTTGTCAAAGTGCCATAAAGCCACAGCAAGCCCACTGTTAAAACAAGACCTCACCCCGAATATTCTGCTTTTCCTGCACTGGAGCATCTGGGTTTTCTCCATTTGTTTTGCATTTGTCTTGCTTGGAGGGTGTGCTCTTTTCGTTCTTATCTCAAGGGAGAGGTATACTGAGTCTATGTTCACGTCTGTGTTGAGAACGAGCGCTTACAACGCAACAACAAAGAAACCCCCATGCAAAGATGTTTTTATGTATTGTCTAAATTAAGCCTGCTGAATGGTTGGTTTGAAGGAAGCCAGAATTTTGACATGCACTCTCCATCATTTGATATTGATCTGATTGCATCCATATGTCCTAGCATTCTTTGTCTTAGATCCTTTGTCAGGAAAAGAAAAAAAAGCAGAACAAATACAAGAGGGAACATCGAGAACCGGAACCCGATCACCAACTCCCCTCGTCGCCAGGCTCCGCCCCTTCGCCCATGTGACTCTGACACGTGTGCCTGAGGGCCGCCCCTCTCGCCCCTCTCGCCATCTGCGCCTGCAGGGTCACATGACGGAGACCCGTCCCACATTGACTCACATGCCAAGAACCTCAGCTCTCAGGAACATAGCCCCTGTTCAGAGGACGTGGTTGATGCAGACGCAGTAATGCAGGGATACTGGATGCACACTAACACACACACACACATACAGAATCACACAATTAAAACACACCACTTATGATGTTGCAAACATGCCTGACAAGCTTTTATAACACACACACACACACACACACACACACACACACACACTCACACACACACACACACACACACACACACACACACACACACACACACACACACACACACACACACACACACACACACACAGACAGACACCCAGAGGCAGCACTCCACTCCAGCAGGCACTCCAAGCATTCCTTGTAAAGCAAACAGAGACATCTTGCTGAATACTTTACCTGCCTGCCTGCTTCTCGGGATGAACATATACCGCAACGAGGGCTTTGGGGAAGCAATTCTCCCATTTTCCCTGCTCTTCTGGGCCGAGACATTAAAACTGTTTTTCTTTATTGCATTAGGAGACAATATAAACCCTTAAATGTTAAAAAATTACACACTCCAGACACCCAGGTTAGCAGTCCATTTGTGGAGCCCACGTTGTCATCTGTTTTCTGAACAGATCACCCTGTGATCTCCAGCCTTGCTTCCACATCGGGACATTTTTAACCTTTGCCGCACTCACGATGGGAGAGAGCAGTCGTCCGCCGGCACACATTCTGTCAGGAAGCTGATTACATCCCCCTCCCTTGCTCTCTCTCTCCAAACACGCCAATATTAAAAGAGAAATGTATTTTAATTAGCCCGATCTCTTCTTTATTTAATCGACAAAAGGGATGGGGTCCAGCTGTGACATTCTTGACAGGCGAAAAATGTTTGTAGTTTCAGCAATTTGCTCGCCCCCTTTCACACAACACTCCACCCCCACCCCCTTAAAAATGCAATATATTTTCAATTTTGTATTGAAAACACAGTTTACTGAAATAGATGGGTTTCAAATTAGACCCAAACAGACTGTCGATTTCCAGCACGGCATGACAGCAAGCAGATTGCTCCCAGTGATTTCTGATGTGTTCTCATCAGGGCAGGCTGTTTAATATTTCCAGAGCTGTTAACCATCGGAATGACGCTCAAATGCCTCGATGACATAAATGCAAATCGGCCGTGAAACAAAATATGAGTTACTGACGTGTATATAGAATAGGCTGCGCTGATGGCTACATCTGCGCACAGCGTTCAGCCTTTCGCAATATACTTGTGTTCCCTGGGGCAAATGATTGCTTTAAAATTTAGAGTAAGGTGGGGAAAGGTTTTTTTTTTTTTTTTTTAAAGTAATAGCTTTTTGTCTTGGTAACAAAGCAGTGGTTTAGTTGTGACGGTGGGCATCTAGGACTGCTGAAGGGGGGTTGGACATCATCTAACATGGCTGTGTGTTACAGCTTCTGAGGTAAGACGAGTCTCCTGGTTGTTAGAGGACAGAGGCATGTGACTGAGACACAAATGTCTCTGTCATTAAGAGTACGATGTCCCCGCCACGAATGTCTCTGTCATTAAGAAGACGATGTCCCCGCCACGAATGTCTCTGTCATTAAGAGGACGATGTCCCCGCCACGAATGTCTCTGTCATTAAGAGGACGATGTCCCCGCCACGAATGTCTCTGTCATTAAGAGGACGATGTCCCCGCCACGAATGTCTCTGTCATTAAGAAGACGATGTCCCCGCCACGAATGTCTCTGTCATTAAGAGTACGATGTCCCCGCCACGAATGTCTCTGTCATTAAGAGTACGATGTCCCCGCCACGAATGTCTCTGTCATTAAGAAGACGATGTCCCTGGCACCAATGTCCTGTCATTAAGAGTACGATGTCCCCGCCACGAATGTCTCTGTCATTAAGAGGACGATGTCCCTGGCACCAATGTCCTGTCATTAAGAGTACGATGTCCCCGCCACGAATGTCTCTGTCATTAAGAGGACGATGTCCCTGCCACCAATGTCTCTGTCATTAAGAAGACGATGTCCCTGGCACCAATGTCCTGTCATTAAGAGGACGATGTCCCCGCCACCAATGTCTCTGTCATAAAAAGGGACGACGTCCCTACAAGGATTGTCTCTGACATTGAACGGGATGACATGCAGTAAGTCACTCAGTGCCATCGTTTTGATTGTTTTATATGTCTCCCAAAAGTCCAAAGGGGCACTAGAAAACAATAAGAAGGATGCTCTAAGCAAAGCAATAAGGAAGAATTCTCTGGGCAGAGGCATGAGACATTTGACTCGGCTACCTTGCAGTCAGAGGGAATCTCTGATTTCTTTTTTATTGTATTTATTTATCTTACAGCTGCTATCTCCCTGACAAAGAAAGAATAACCTTTTCCAATTTTTACAGTCTGGAATCCTAATGACCAGAATCTTGTGAGTGTAAAACTCACACGCTATACATACTCAGGCCTGAAGACGAAGATGCCCTATTGACAGCCAAGTGCACTGACAAGAAATTCCATAGCATCATTTGTGTCATCACATTTTAACCCTGGGGACTGCTTAGGGGTCCCCCTGTGGCCCCTCATACGTGGGATTCTGATGGAGCGGAGCTGTCACTCAAGCTTGTGATGGCTCTTCCAGGCATGGTACCCCACTCCAAGGCACCAGCACAGGCTCTGAGAGGCACCCTCGCCACGGTCTCCGCAGACAGCTCTAATTAGGCTAATTACTCTCGGAAGCAGGGGCAAACTCAGGGGGGTCCGGGCCGGAGCACCAGAGAGACGTGTCAGCTCAGGTCTGCTGGGACACTCAGAGGAGCCTTTGCTGTCATTAAGAGGACGATGTCCCCGCCACCAATGTCTCTGTCATCAAGAGGACGATGTCCCTGCCAAGAATGTTGCTGTCATTAAGAGGACGATGTCCCCGCCACCAATGTCTCTGTCATCAAGAGGACGATGTCCCTGCCACGAATGTTTCTGTCATTAAGAGGACGATGTCCCTGCCACGAATGTCTCTGTCATTTAGAGGACGATGTCCCTGCCACCAATGTCTCTGTCATTAAGAGTACGATGTCCCCGCCACCAATGTCTCTGTCATTAAAAGGGACGATGTCCCTGCAAGGAATGTCTCTGACATTGAACGGGATGACAGGCACTAAGTCACTCAGTGTCATCGTTTTGATGGCTTTTAATGTCACCCAAAAGTCCAAAGGGGCACTAGAAAACAATTAGGAAGGATGCTCTAAGCAAAGCGATAAGGAAGAATTCTCTGGGCAGAGGTAGGCATTGACAAATGGAGCCTAGTTAGGACATCTGCCCCTGCCTGCATGGTACTTCAGATGGGCAGTAATGAATGGAGCAGTGGAGTGGGCCTTCAGCCTCACATGAGGCAATCTCTGATTGGTGGTGGTGTGCATTCCTACAGCTAAATCCTATATCTGCATTTCACACTGGGAGAAATAATTAATTGATTGCCACAATTATACTCTGCTAATAAATTACCATTGCAGATTTTATTATGTCTCACACAGAGGGAGTGGTATCACTTGCACTTTGGCGTGGGTGTTTGTTAAAATGCTTTATTTTTATTACAGGCTCCCTAATTTGCTGGCTTCAAGCCTTCCAGCCACCCAGCTTTGCTTCTCTTTTTTCTTCTATGTGTGCATATGTGTAGTTGTGTGTGTGTATGTATGTGTGTGTCTGTGTGTGTGTGTATGTGTGTGTGTGTGTGTGTGCGTGTGCGTGTGTGTGTGCGTGTGTAGGTGTGTGTGTGTGTGTGTGTGTGTGTGTGTGTGTGTTTGCGTGTGTTTTTGTGTGCGCGTGTGTGTGTGTCTGTGTGTATTTGTGTGTGTGTTTGTGTGTCTGTGTGTGTGCGTGTGTGTGTGTGCGTCTGCCATATTTGTGTGTTTGTGTGTGCATGTGCAGGGGAGAGTGTGCATGTGTGAGGGCCCAAACTAGCACCGGGTGTCGCTGGAACTTTTCCATGCATCATAATCGTTTGCTAATTCACTATGCTAATTAAGTAATTAATTTGGGAACAGGAGATTAGATGGAAGGAGGCAAAAAAAAGGAAAAAAAAAAAAAGAAGGAAAAAAAAATAAATAAATAACTAAGCAAAAGCATCGAGCGTCACCGCCGGGCGACCGTTGTGCGCTCTGACATTAGAAATGCAAACTGAATCGCACATGCCGCCGCGTGCTTCCTGCGCCCAAGGCGGGCTGCGCTGATGAGCCGAGCACACTCACTCAGTGTGTGCGTCGCAGCGTTCACACTCACCATTAAAAGCCTTCCCCTCGCCACATCCTATACTCTCCGCAGTGCTATTTTAGACTCCACAGAGATGAGGTTCTGGGATTGTACACAGCCAAAGGGAAAGCTGTGTGCCTGGGACTGGTATCCAAATACTTTCCCCTTTATTCTGATCCGGGGGGGGTTATTTCAATGAGAGATAGCAGTATCTCACAGAGAGTAGGTCAAATCAGGGACTATGAGGCTTTTTTGGAAATGGAAAAAGGATACTGAGCATGACAGCACATGGTGCAGTGAGGAGGACCAGGACGTGTGGATCACTGTTCCCTGTAGTACACTGTGTAGTCTTCGCTGCAATCCCCCACCTTCCCCAGAAGAGGGCGGCAGTCATCCCACTTTGGCATTTCGCTGCATTTTCAGGGAGATCTCATCTAAGGAGGTTTGTCCTTTGAGATCTGAGGCCATTATTGTAAATCATTTATAGTGATCGTGTGGGTTTGCTCCAGTGTGCTTGTTTGTGTACTTAGTTCTGTATTTTTGGGTAGTGGAATAGCGAAAGGGGAGACCCGCTGGCTACCGCAGGGCTCTTGTGTAAACATCCTGTTGCTGATAAGCACATGAGAGTATAATTGCAGGATGGGTATGTTCATATTGGTATCAGATGAGAGCATACTAAGATGTGGGCTGCCCATATTTACTGTGCTCAGAGGACCAATGAGTATGAAAGCGCTGCAAAGAAGTGTACACTTCCAAGCATGCCACCTAGACCTGGTGTACCAGTCAAGCTCTCTCTGTGATCAAGGATCAGCATCCTTTATCTCTCTTTCCGTCTATCTCCTCATACATGTCTGTTATGGCCTCTGTCCAGTTCATCTTCCTCAGGGAGTCTGCCCATTCTACAATGCAACCACAGAGGGGCAGAGTTGAGACATGTCACAGTCAAGCTTTATTCACACCCCATGGACCTGTAGGAAAACCTCTCTGTAATGCTCACTATTAGCGTGAGGTTCTCCTCACCAGGGTGTGATTTCGATGATGGCTGTAAGCTGATACTCCCGTCACTTTGTTTTGAAAGGTCAGAGTGGAATTCCCGTACCTTTATCGCCCAACCTGGCTCTTGTATCTGAGCCTTGCAGGCAGAGCAGCGAGGAGAGAGGCAAGGGGGTGGCAATTGCAAGACAACACAAGATGTCAGTTATGGAATCAGTCAGGGCTGGCCCAAAGGGAATTCTCTGTTCTCAACAGAAACATGTTATGAGGCGAAACAGAACCACTGTTTAATAGGACAGTGTGTTTATGGTTGTCTTGCCTGCGCAAGGAAGTACATTGTGTCCTCATGTGCTGCCAGTGTCTGAAATGCATTAGGAAAGCAGACAGGTCTCATGAGTGTCATGCTCCGCTCTGAATGGTGTGTCACTTTCCAATGTTGCAAAGGAAAACTGAATAATGGCTTTCATATAAACTGAAAGATAAGCTGTTTGTGTGTGTGTGTGTGTGTGTGTGTGTGTTTGTGTTGTCATGACATTACTTCAGGAGTTATTGCTGCTGTCCATATCCAAACTGTACACAAACAGATTATGAGACATCGGCAATAGCGAAACTCAAGCCTGTAATTTTCCGCAATTTATGAGGAAGTTTTTCGCCCTTGATCGTCAGCCATAAAAAAGCCACTCGCACCTGTCTGTATGTTCCTTGATGTTGCCTCCCAGGTACTTACTGACCTGAAGAGATGAGGCACGCTTGTGACATGACATAAGAGAAAACGGGGACAAGATGAGTGCTGTGGCTGATGCTGGCGTCATGCCTTTTTGTTTGACATCCTCGGAAAGGTCAGAGAGGGCCTAACGGCGGTCGGCGAGGAACAGAAAAGTGGGACGCCTGCTCTTATGTGTGAAAGTCATAAGGGCCCTTTTAGTGCGAGAGCTGTTGTCGTGTTCTTAAAGTGGCAAATGACCCAGCACCTGTGCCAACGATGAGCAGAGAGAGACTTAACGAGGGATAATATACCTCAGCGATACAGAATACGTGGTTTTAAAGTGAAACAGGGACAAGGTGACCGCATCTCAGCTGTGAATCACAGTGATGAGCGAGGAAGAGAGACTCTGCCATAGGACTAAAATTGCAAAATGCTTCTCCAGGGTTGTTTTTAGCCCAGGCCAAGTACACCACTCCGGCTCGCACAAACAAACAGCCGTGGGATTCAGGAAAGAGTGCAACTGTTTGGGAAAGACGAGGGGGAAAAAAAGAGGCTGTTTAATATACGGCTAATCTGCCGAGCCATCTGCTCTTCTGGACGATTGCTGGGGCGTTAGATTGAGGAGCAGCTATTTTCCAATGCTGCACTCCAATCCCGAACACAAGCAGCCTCGGTGGGGTGCCAGCTAAATCACTTTAACTCCGCTGTCTAGACGCACCTGATTAAAATAAACTCCAGCAAGATGATGCTTGGATGGGCTTCTGTCCGTTCCAGGTGAAAAATGTTGACAGTCTCTTCCGAAACTGCTTGACTGGAATGCAGTTGGAGCGCCAAAGAATATCTACAGACTCTTAATAGTGCTATCAAGGGGAAATATCTGGCAAGGGCAAACACGCGCTTTGTAATAAATTACGAAGTCCAAGGACATGGCCTTCGAAAGACATCTATTCTTTGTCATGCAAGGTTCTCATAACGACTTTGAGTTGGGCTCCTCATGAAATGAAGACGCCAAAGCCTGACATTAACTTGTGCAGCTAAATAGGACTACCGTGTTTACCCAACGATTGCCACAGAGAGCCTGTGCAAATGGAAGTGTGTAGGTGGAATAGGTTTTATGCTTCAGTGTTTTGTGACGTAAGTTGCTTTTACTGCACAGACACCTCAGGGAGGGGTGGCTCAGTCCGTATGAAACCCAGGCGACCCTCTTTGATCCATCGTGCTGCTTCGTACATAAAACAACAGTACTACAGGAGCCTCCGCCGAGCCTCTGACAAATGAAGATTCTAGTTTAACCCAATTAAGCTTCTGTGCAATGCTAGGTGCGAGATTACCAAGGTGGTCCAGGCTGACGATGTGAGCAGAAATAATGTGATTTGTTTTCCTCCTGGGGCCTGCTCTCAGTCCTGTCTCCCAGCGATATCGCTTCATCTCCCTGAGCAGGTGTGAGGCCTCTGATGTAATAGAGAGAGGGAACATTTATAACATTTATAACTGTCGCCTGTAGGGGGCGATCAATGTGTGTACGTGTGCTCCTTCACCTGTGAACCAGA
>NC_137915.1:7473653-7476153 GCF_963457725.1 Sprattus sprattus | reverse complement strand
CCCCCAACTTCCTTTCGAAATCGCATATATCACAAAACATATGTGAAAAGAACATATGGTCTTTGAAAAAAAATTCCACAAAGAATAACTTCAGATGTCTTCAAATGTAAATTACATCAAGCCATAATTACGACTGCATTTATGCTTCGAACAGCAAGCGCTGGAGTTATGAAAATGTCAGAGCAGCTGTGCCAGAGGGGAGATTGAAGTATTCTTATCAAAGATATCGCTGACAATATGGCATCCCTCTGTTTGTTCTGTGGGCTCTTAAAGACATCTTATCTCTCGCTTCGCTTGCATGAGGCCTTTTTTGTTTATTTCTCTATCAGTCGGGGACCAGGGGGGAAAGCGAAACACAAATCCGTCTCTAGAGCCCAAGTCGCCTATCTCAAGCGCATCTGTCGAGGACACAAAGATCTGTTTATTACGAGAACTACTGAGGAGATGACACAAGAGAGGCTGGGCGCGAGGCAAGTCACACTGGTTCTCCATGGACTTGACGTGGGCTTTACTTTTGGGGCTTCCTCTGATCCCGAACGGGTCTGGGTCCTGTTGACGCAGCTGGCCTCCAGAGCAGCTCCCATGCCTCCTACAGTGGGGGAATGGGCAGCTGTAAGGACAACAATGGCGGGGCGATCAGTAGGGTTACCCCAGGCTAGAGCACCCCGTCTCTTCTGCTTTCTTCACTCCAAGAGTCCAAAAAGAGTTCAACGTGGAGAGAAAAACATATCCAGACGAACGGAGTGGGAGAATAAATGAGGGAAATAGAGGGGAAAATAAGATCCAGCCATCAATCCTTGACATTTTTGGGCACCAAGCCCCTATGGTCCCTTTCCTCTGTGAGAGACTGGGAGTGTGCCAGGCCTTGCCTGGCTGGGCTTTGGGTTTTGACAGGGTCATGGGTGAAAGGGAAGACTCAATGACCTTTATGGCATGTTTACTCAGGGCTAAGCTGAGGAGAGATAGAACAGGTTTTAGTTGCTAGAATACTCCTTTACTAAACTTTGTTTCTCTCTCTCCCTCTCCCTCTCCCTCAATCTCTCTCTCTCTCTCTCTTTCTCTCTCTCTTTCTCTCTTCTAAAGACAAATACATTGCATAAACACTACCAAAGGAACCCATACAGTATGTATCTGTTCAAGCACACATATTTACTGATCCAAATATTCACATGTTTGGAAGGCACCACCTAGGAGAAGGGAATGGATTTTCCATGAGGCAATACTCCAGTTAAAGGCCAAGCAAGAGGGATTGGAGGATATTTTTGCCTTTCAGGTTGATGATCAGAAATCATTTCAGCGTGGGAAGAAATTATGTAAAACGATCTGCCATCGGAATTATGCAACTGTGATATTTTGCATTTATGCAGCCTGATGATATCAGTGAGTGACAAAAAAAGCCCATTTCCACCCTCAGATTGACAAATAAGCTTAATAACCCAAATCAAAAGTAGCAATGAAGCAGCTATACTAGAGTTTGCTATCTTATGGGCAACATTAACTTTTTTCTATCATTTGATTTAATCTATTCCTGATGTTTATAACTGATAGCCCCTGTAACCATAAATCCTGTATGCCTTAAGGTTTTTTTTTCTTACACATTTCCCATTATCAAGACAATCCACTGGTTGACAAATCAGTAGCTCTAAAAATACTAAAATTATTCAGTTTTTTTTTTAGCAAACATGTAGCAGGAACAGTATGTTCAGACAGTATGACGGTGACAACATGACAGTATGTTCAGTAATTTTCCATCCCGGACCGAATAGTCTCAAAGATCCACACAGCCCCTTTTAAAATGAAAACCACGGATTCTCCAAGGATTCCCCTCTTCCCACCATTATCCACCACATAATACCATGTCCTGTTTGTGTAACATATTTTGCTTTCTTTGACATTTCTGTCTATTTTTCCTGCTGAGTGGGAGTGTGGATCTAACACCAGCCTCAATCGCTAGGATCAGAAATTTCCATGACTAGAGTACGTAGGTCTCACAAGTCCCATCCCACTGGTCGGACAGAGCTCTCCGGTAACCAGTGAATGTGCACTCACATGTGCCTGCTTATGAGTGCAAGTTTAACCCACCGGAGGCTCTATGACTAATGAGGCTTCAGCTCTCTCTCAACTCTGAGACTGATGCCAAATGTCCTCAGAGAATATGATCACCAGCACGACCCCTCAAGAGTGCCCTTTGCCCCATTTTCTAATGTGATGTCTTCTCTTTATCTAGTCACTGTTGGTTGTTTATCTCCTCAGCTCCTTCTGCCCTTCTCCCTGTCGCTCGCTCCTCTCCGATCCGCCTGCCTCTCTCTAATGGCCTTTTTATGTCGCTTCATGGATCATAACACTCGTCGTTATATGAAACAGCGGAGGCAAATGCATCTCTATTATTTTAGTATGACACAATAAACTTGCCTACTCATCAGCGTCTACAGATAGCGCCCAGGTGGTGGTAGCTAAGCTAACAAATCCCCAAAGTGCCCCACTTCAAGAGACATTGTAA
>NC_137915.1:7453653-7468653 GCF_963457725.1 Sprattus sprattus | reverse complement strand
GTGGCGGGGCATTCATATGTGTGTGTGTGTGTGTGTGTGTGTGTGTGTGTGTGTGTGTGTGTGTGGGTGTGTGTGCGTGTGTGTGTGTGTGTGTGTGTGTGTGTGCGTGAGAGTGTGTGTGTGTGTGTGTGTGTGTGTGTGTGTGTGTGTGTGTGTGTGTGTGTGTGTGTGTGTGTGTGTACGTGTGTGTGTGTGTACGTGTATGTGTGTGTGTGTGTGTGTGTGTGTGGGTGTGGGTGGCGGGGCATTCATATGCACAGTGATTTGTTTGACTTCCTGTCTGTGGTCACCGGGGCTTTATGACCACTGTTCCGTGATGTGGTGTCCAGTTGCGTACGTCACGTCACTTCACATGGTCACCCGCAGCACTAAATCACTCGGCCGTCTCCTCTCCCCTTTACACAGAGGTCCCACACAGGGACAAGAAATGTCTCTCTCTTTCTATCGCTCTCTCTCTCTCTCTCACTCATTCTTTCTCTCTCTCACAAACACACACATGCACACACTGTCTCTCTCTGTCACTCTTTCTTTCTCTCGCTATCTCAGACAAACAAACACTCTCTCTCTCTCTCTGTCTCTCTGTCTTCCTCTCTTTCTTTCCCTCTCTCTCCCTCTCCCTCTCTCTTTACGTCTCCTTTTCCCCTGTACACAGAGGTCCCACACAGGGACAAGAAATGTCTCTCTCTCTCTCTCTCTTTCTCACACTAATTTTCTCTCTCACACACCCTTTCTCTCTTTCTCTCTTTCTCTCTCTCCTTCTCTCTCTCTTTCTCTCTCTCACAAACACACACATGCACACACTGTCTCTCTCTGTCACTCTTTCTATCTCTCTCTGTCTCAGACAAACAAACACTCTCTCTCTCACTCTGTCTTCCTCTCTTCCTTTCCCTCTCCTTCTCTCTTTCCGTCTCTTTTCCCCTGTACATAGAGGTCCCATACAGGGACAAGAAATGTTTCTCTCTCTCTCTCTCTCTTTCTCACACTCATTTTCTCTCTCACACACCCTTTCTCTCCATCTCTCTCTTACACTCTCTCTCTCTGTTAATCTCTTTTGCTCTTTCTCTCTCTTTCTTTGTCATCTATCTATCCATCTATCTATCACCTCTCTCTTTCTTTGCCATGTATCTATCTATCTATCATCTGTGTGTTTGTCTTGGATTACAGTTTTTCACTGTTGCTAAAACCCGTTTTTCAAAACAGTAACGTCTTTCTCAAAACTGCACACAGAAAATTGAAAACCTCACACACAAAATGCTAAACCTGACACTCCCTTTGCAAGATGACTCTTTGCTATCAAATCTCTTAACTGTTCACAAAATGGAACTCGTGTTTTCATTTGGTACACACAGCCATATTTTCAAAACACACACACATACATTAATTTAGTACACACAACTAAACATTAGCTGCACACTACCAAGCATTTACAGCACACAGAAGTGCAAAATTTAAAACACAATCATCGAAACACACCATATGAATGACAATGACTCATTGAGCCCTTTCTCCTTTTGTAAAATGTATCAGTGTAGGCCTACATTTTTCATAGTCAAACATAAAACAGCAATACCGTTGTTCTCACAAACCATATTTACAATTTCAGTCTCCTGTTCCACCAGATTGCATTGACATAAAATTGTATACAAAATGCTTATAGTTTTTCTCAATTGCTTACACACATTTTTTGAAAGCATGTCTCGTTCTCAAAACTCTAAACACAAATCCCAAAGCAACTAACTGAAAATGCAAAACCCTTTATATCTCCTGGAAAATGCTACTTTGCTTTCAAAAAATATAGAAAGTGTGTTTTCTTCCTCCACAGTGTGGTTCTCTTTCAGTCCTGCAAAATACAAATACTGTGAGCACACTACGTATATTATATTGATATGCAGTATTACAGTACACAAGGCAAACAGATTTCGTACTTGTTCTCCATCCTGAAGGTTCTAATGAAAAACCATGAAAACATGGTCTACCACAGCGGCCCAAATCTCATTAGAGATGACCATTCTCCTTCTTCTTTCTCCTGATCCTCCTTCTTCTTCACCTTGTCCTCATTCTCTTCCTCCTCCTTGTCCTCCTCTTCCTTCTCTCTGTCCTCCTACTCTTCAACCTCCTACTCCTCCTCCTTCTTGTCCTCCTCTTCCTCCTCCTTTCACTCTTACCCCTCTCCTTCTCTGGTTATCGATCTTTTCAAGTTTTCAATAGTTTATCAAACAAAACAGAGGCTCAAGACACTTTTATGGTGCAGTCCTCACTGCAAATTGGTCAAAAGACCTGAAACTTTAGAGATTTGACTATTTGTGGCTTGCAGGTTGATGCTTTGAGATTTTACTTGAAAATTGTGTCCAACAACAGAACTTTGTGTACACTGTTTTGACAACAACGTGATGTGTAATTGACATCAGTGTGTTCACAAGGAAAATCGGACTCTAATGTAGATAAGGGAATCTTAAGTATTTCCCACTTGGGGCGAGCGATTGATACATGACGTGAAGGTTGTGCAGATTGTGCCGAATTTTCGCTTTTTACTTCTTAACAAAAGTGAAAAACTGTAAGTGAGGTGAGGGCATAGGGTGAAAAAAGTAGATAAGAGTTCACACAAATGCTAAATATACCGACTGAAAACAGAAAATCCCTGTCTTTTAACTGAATCTATTTTATGGACTTCACAAAGCCCATCTGAAATGTAAGGAAAAGATGTACAGGGAGAAATAGAAATGTGCAAATGTAATTAAACCATGTCCAAACAACCTCATTATTTATACTGTATGTATGTGTATTCTGGCAAATGCTACCAAACAGTGTGGCTGAGTTTCCTACCCAGATTCATAAGGAGAAGGACACATATTCAGCTTTGCACGGGGGGGAGAGAGAGAATTGTGGTCATTTCTGAGCTTGTGTCCCCCCATGCGGTCTAATTTACAGCCACCCACTGCTAGAGTCATTAACAAAAGAAAACACATTTAAATCTAAAGCCGTGACATCTGTGAGCTACCACTGCTGCAGGGGGAAACTCGCAGTGATATTTCATTATTTTGTTGCCCTTGGCACCACAAACGGCCTCTTGCTTCCCAATAATTTTTACATCTGCAACTGATGCTGCTGATGCTTTAACAGAGGAAGTCGCTTTTTAACCTCCCCCCTACATCAAACACACAGCCGAGAGAAAATGGGTGATGCTTGACAGACAGATAAAATGGCTTTGTTAAACGAGGGCAGGGCAGCACGGCGGTAATCATAAAGTCTCTCATAAATGCCAAGCGGAGCATGCTCTGATGGCAGGTAATGAGATCTTTTGGTTGAGATGAATGTGTTTCCTTCGAAAGATGCAGGGTCAACACGTTTGCTTTGCATACAAATTAATTTATCTCACAAGAGGTAAAATCAAACATGTAACAGAGTTAAGGCTCTATGAGGACATCTTTTTTGAAGAGGTCGCCATCTTGTGGTCTGACCACAACATGCAAAAGAGTGATGGGGAGTTCCGTGTAAAGATGAGATGCCTGTTTTTTTATGTGCCTAATAACAAATGATTCTTTGAAGTCAAACACATCAGATTCATCACGTAGGTTTAGCTTTCGGCTGCATGGCTGTGTGTTTTAGTTGACATGAGGTAAAACTAATAACATGTACTCTAATTCCAGGCCTACTTAAAAATAATAGAGAGAGACATAAGGAAACGGAGGCATTGAACTATATATCTGCCCTTCACTTTATGTCCTTAGTAATGCATGTTAGAAAAATACCTGCAGGCTCTTTTCCAGAGCGTACAGGTTTTGATTTTCTCACAGTGAAAGTTTCCACTGCCCTGGACCCCTACTGTCCTGTGTATTTAGGTGCGCGCTGATTAGGAATTCTCACGCTGCGTCCAACGGAGCGCAGTTAGCGCGGAACGTGACTCCTCTCTCTCTCTCTCACACACACACACACACGCAATCACTGAAACACACACACACACACACGCACACACACACACACACACATGCACACACACACACAATCACTGATACACACACACACACACTCACAAACACGCAGACATACTCTTTCTCCCACTTGCTCTCTCTGTTTTTTAATAGCTTAGTGACTCAGGCACGCTAGTTGGCATGCAGTCTTCATTAGCAAGGGTCATAACACTAGAAGTGAATGCTACCCTTCCGGTCGCTTTTGTCCAGACGGACAGCCCGCTTTGATAAACACCATACATTTTTACTGTTGCTAATCTTCAACAAGGCCGCTCAGAACGTATGGGTGAAATGAGGGTGAGGTTGGATAGAGACACCGTTCCCCATAACAACCTTTCATAGGGCATTGCGACTATTGAATAACATCGAACATCTGTTTTTGATGGCCTCTAGTTTTACAGAACTAACATAAACAGTTACCGTGGGTTTAACGTGCAGCCCTTTAATGAGACGGTGCTGCACAGACACTTTAAGGCCCCGTTCCTCCGGGTTAGCATTTATGGCCCGTGCCTTTGGTAATGATCACTCCTCTCCTTGACTGTCTGTGACTTTTTTGTCGTTTCTCTTTTATAGGAGAAGCTGAGTCCTCAGCCCCCGAGGCCCCGGTATTGGTTGCCACGAACGAAACCCCCTGCGTGGAGCTCGGCGCCCGGCTTTAGGTTACAGCGAACGGCATTTAAAAAATACGAGAAGAAGGAGGAGAAACGGGTGGAGGAAGAAAAAAAAAAAAAGAAAATGGAAAATCTGACGTCGGGAACTAGCGTCCGTCTGCACTGCAACTCCTCCGGCAGACACACCATCATCTTCACGCTGATCCCCGTGGTCTACGGCTGCAACTTCGTCATCGGCATCGTGGGTAACAGCATGGTGGTGGCCATCATCTACTGCTACATGAAGCTGAAGACGGTGGCCAACGTCTTTGTGCTCAACCTGGCCGTGTCGGACCTGACGTTCGTCCTCACGTTACCCATGTGGGCCACCTTCACTGCCACGGGCTACCACTGGCCCTTCGGCAGCTTCCTGTGCAAGGCCTGCGCCGGCCTGGTGATCTTCAACCTCTACACCAGCATCTTCTTCCTCACCGCGCTCAGCATCGACCGCTACCTGGCCATCGTGCACCCGATGCGCTCGCGCCGCCGCCGCACGCTGCTCTACGCCCGCATCACCTGCGTCCTCATCTGGATCTTCGCCTTCGTGCTGAGCGTGCCCACCGCGTACACGCGCGGCGCCTACCAGATCGAGAACTCCAACGACACCGTGTGCGGCATCTGGCACCGATCGGAGCACATCGGACTGCTGGTGTCGCTCAACATGCTGAAGAGCGTCCTGGGGTTCCTGGTGCCCTTCGTCGTCATCATCACGTGCTACTGTCTGATCGGACGGACCCTGCTCGGCGCGCGCAGCCGCATCCAGCGCAGCACGCGTTCCCGCGACGACGAGGTGCTGCACATGCTGGCGGCGGCCGTGCTGGCCTTCTTCGTGTGCTGGGTGCCGCATCAGGTGTTCCACTTCATGGACATGCTGGCCATGCTGGGCGTGGTGGAGAACTGCCGCGTGCTGGACATCATCGACACGGCCATGCCCTTCACCATATGCATCTCCTTCTTCAACAGCTGCATCAACCCGCTGCTCTACAGCTTCGTGGGGAACAACTTCCGGAAGAATCTGCTGCGGCTGCTGCGGTGCGCGCCCGACTCCAGGGCGGGCCACGCCATCCTGAGCTCCAAGATGAGCGCGCTCTCGTACCGCGCCTCCGAGGCCCTCCGCCTCACCTCCAGCAAGAAAGCCTCCGCGCCAGATGTCAAATGAGAAATGAGTCCTGACAACAACAACAAAAACACACTGATAGTGACACTCACTTAGATAACCCCACTGATGTTGTGTCTGCTGCAGGCCAAATATGTTTTATGAGGTTTAGAAAACCCTGTCTTCTTGAGCACTAAGCCATGAAATCTCCATGGTAAAAAACTGACAAACTTCTCCCATGTTTTGGGTCTACATTTTATGTGTGTGAAATTACTTGAGATGCACACTTTTCTACAGTCATGAAGGCACATTGTAGACACATTTCAGACAGGGCCGTTTTTAGATCTTTATAAAGTCTCTCATCTCTGCATCTAATTATTCATCTGTCAAAACACCCTCAAAATGTATTATGGACTGAACTGAAGTTCTGCATTTTATAGCACATCATCACCACCCCCATGCCTAAGGAGGGCCCCCAACCACATGAGCTGGCCCCCAAAGCACAACACATCAGAGAAAAAGTAAATATATCTGGGAGAGTTATAATCTGTAGTAATAGTTCACATATTCAGACCCAAGATACTCCTCACCACTACAGCATGAAACTAAGGCCTGGTTTACTATCAGTGAGATGTGACACGAGTGATTGAATTGTGAAGTGAATTGCTCCTAGCTAGACCATTTAAAACATTGTGTTCTCAAACATTTTCAAATAGGAGTGCCAAGTCTCTATAGTCTGTTGCAGTTTTTCTCAGTCGCTTTGGTACCAAAGACCCAAATACTTAGTCATGTTGTCAATATAAAATGGTATCCTTGAAGTGTATTCTTTATCTCCAAATATGCTTTTCACTGTATCTCTTTCACTCAGTCATTTAAGGGTTGAGAAAAATGGGACAGTGAGTCACATGCCACAACAATTATTTGAGTAATTTTATCCAGTCACAATGATCATAGACATTTCACCTTCATTCAGAAAAGACCTTTGCCATTGCATAAAGTACAGAGTAAAATAGATTGATCAGTATGTTAATATATGAATAATATAAATATGAACATGAATAATAATCTTTTTAGTCCATCAAACCATTCCCCAAGGCTGTTTTTATGGAAAAAGTTTACGATGACTCAAATTACCACAGATGATATTATACACAGTAGCCTATGTGATTTGGCAGGGTGCATGTCATTAAACCCCTCCCATTCGCATGAATGAGATCCTTGTGGAAGAGGTTGTCTTCTGTATAGCCCAATGGTGAGGATATGACTGAACACATTCTTGTCTGACACAGTGTCACATTGTTACTGGATAGTCCCTCATACTGACCTGGCACATCCTCTCTGGCTTGGATTGTACACTCACGTTTTGCCTTTGAACAAACTGAATCAATCCTCATTAATCACATGCAATCAAGGTTTGAATGACAAGTAATTTAGCAAACATTCCAAGAATACCATGTCCATGAAACTGATGACGATGATGATGGTTGACACATAATGATAACTGGTTTAACCGATTTGCCTGTGATGACTAGATACCTAGATGTTTGAGGGGTAAGACTAAACATCTATGAGGGGTAAGACTAAACATCTTGCATTCATGTTGTTGTGATGTGCACAAGTGAAGTAGATGATGTAGAGGTTGAACTAGCAGCTTTGAAAATTTGAATTCGGATCTGAGAAATATGCTGAAGCAACTGAGAAAAACGGTCAAGTATTTTTCATTATTGTCTGTATCATACTGCATATGGCACCTGATATGTGTCAGATTCACAAAACACATGTAAGACCCAGCTGGAGTCTTGATATTCCTTTGGTTGATGTTTTAAATATTTAGACATTTGTTGTTTGGTTATTTCTGGTTATTTCCCATACTCTTCTATGTACGTTTCAGAACCCTTCGCCGCAGTGAAGTGAAAATGTTTCATATATGATCAGTTGCCTCCGTGTTGGCGTGTTTCATACGCTTTAGGGTCTGATGTGGTTTTGTTCTGTGTCCACTGTTTGTTCACTGTGACAAGTATGGGTGAAATATTTAAAGAAAAGAAACAGAAGAAACAGAATAGAAAAGAACAGAACAGAAAAAGAAACAGATTACAGAAAAAAAAATCTCCAGAAGAAACATCTGCTGGTTGTGTCCATATCTGCTGTGCTGACAGAACTATTATCATGAGCGTGCTCTCGTGAATGAGACCATTGTTGATTACACTCATGAGAAAAGTTGCCAGTTCTGTCTGCAATATTTGTAAAAAAAAAAAAAAATGTTTTATATGTGTCTGTGTGTTTTTGTATGTGTACAGTTCATATGGAAATATGTATAAAATGCAGGTATATGAATAAAGGATTCAAATAAAAACCTCTCATATGTGTCTCGTAATGTTCCTGCCTTGTGCAATTATCCGTGGTAAACCAACACGTCAAAGCCCGTGACCTTGAGTCAAGGCTTCATTTTTAGAGGAAAACGTGCTGAGATCCCCATCAGAAGTTAATCATTGAAGCTCGCTCATTTGATAGGCTCAGCCCCACCCTCCACCTGAAATAATCAAGTTTGGTTTGGGACTTCAGATCATACACAGACACGTCACGTGCTTTAGTTCTCCTCTCGCCTCTTCTGGATTGGACAGCCAACACTTCGCCCGGATTATAAAGAGTGGCGGAGAGTGACAATCTAGTCACACAGGAAACATGAAGGTCCTACTGCTCTTGGGATTGGTGGCTGTCGCTCTGGCCGAGCTGACCCGCTTTGAGGGGTAAAAAAAAGATTACATTTCTTTCAGTGGTCAACCAGCGCTGCAGGCAGCTGAGCGCTCTACGTGTTCTAATGATAAGAGTACATCTCAGATGTAGTCAGAGTGTGATCCCTCTCTCTTTTCCCCTCTGTGCTTCAGGGAGAAAGTCTTCCGTCTGAAACCCACCACTGAGGAACATGTGACCCTCATCAAGGATCTGGCCCTCAGCATGGAGGTAAAGCCCAAACGTCTGTAGGAGCTGAGGGTGTTTAAGGTCAGCCAGCTAGACACAGCAAGTATCGTACGCATATGAACACAGCAAGTAGTGTACGCACAGCAAGTAGGCCTTCTAATTGAGGAAACATTATCTCTTACACAGAGAGATGGCAGTCGTAGCCTTCTCAGGAAATTACTGGATCTATTTCTGCAAATTTTTGTGTTTGTATGTTTCTGTGGTTATAGATTATGGCTGAATATGACTCCTTGTGTGACTTGAGTGTAGATGTGTGTGTTGTGTTTGTGTTTGTTCATCTTTGCCAGAGATTTTGTTCAGGATTGTGTGCTTTAAGTGACATCTGTGTGATTCACTATGTGTGTGTCTGTGTACAGTGTGTTTGTATGTGAATCAGCGTGTGTATCTGTGTATCTTCCAGTGTGTATCTGTATGAGTGTGGGAGTGAAGCATGTGTCAAGGCAAGGTTTCTTTTTGTAAGAGTTTGTGTCTGGCGCCCCCTGCAGGTTGATTTCTGGAGCCCCGAGAGTGCTGAGCAGGTGACCATTGACATCGATGTCGACATCCACATTCCCGCTTCCCACACCTCCATGGTTTATACTGTTCTTAACCAGAGTGACATGGACCACGAGTAAGGCATCTCAACATGTCATTAGAGTTAAACTATCTTTATCTGCACTCTAATAGATACATTGAATTAGTTAATTAAGTATTAATCCTGAGGGATTAATAAAGTATCCATCCTTATTTGTATTCCACTACACCTGATTGCAGTGCAAATGGCATACATGAACAGGAAACTATCCAAGTATCCATCTTTATTTGTATTCCACTACTCCTGATTGCAGTGCCAATAGCATACGTGAACAGGTAAATTCACAGAATAGAACAGTTTGTAAAGAGTAACTCATGTTTCCCTGCAGGATTTTGATTGAGGATCTCCAGGCTCAGATTGAGGCTCAGGTGGAGAGCCGTACGGCCACTCCCAGGTCTCACAGCTACACCAAGTACAACAGCTGGGACAAGGTGAGTGTCCTTACGCATTTGGGACAAGGTGAGGGCCTCATTAGTTATGCATTTGTCTTTTGTGCCATTTTTATCCTTAATAATATGAATAATAATAATTCTAGGCACTTCGGCCCTCACCTCCTATCTTGCTCTTCACCCCATTGGTTTGCTTCATCCTCCCATCACACTCTTCCTCTGCCAGATGACTAAGCTCTCCAACTCCTGACTAACCTCTCCAACTCCTGACTAACCTCTCCAACTCCTAACTAACCTCTCCTCCTCCTGACTAACCTCTCCTCTTCTTGACTAACCTCTCCTCTTCCTGACTAATCTCTCCTCCTCCTCCTGACTTATCTATCCTCCTCCTGACTAATCTATCCTCCTCCTGACTAACCTCTCTCCTCCTGTGCGTTTCTCCACAGATCCAGTCCTGGATCTCCTCCGTCTCCGCTGCCAACTCTGATCTGATCAGCAGACAGGTGATCGGAAAAACCTTTGAGGGCCGTCCCATGAACGTGCTGCAGGTACAGAAACACAGTGCCCCCAATATTTGCTGGAATAACCTTGATTTACAAATCTGACCAATTGTCATTTTTCTGCAAATAAATTATCTAAATGACAAATTAAATTTGGGAGGAATGTTGTCGGTAGTTTATAGAATAAAACTAAAATGATTATTTTACTAGTAAAACCAAAAAAACTGATAATTTTGAAATGGTTTTTTATTTTTTTCTGTGGCTGTATGTTGTGAATGTGAGAACATGAGGGCATTCGAAATTTTGTATATTTTTTTTAACCCAGAGCACCCTAAAAAGCATACATTTTGCTTTTGGTCTTTTACAGATTGGAAAGAAGACTGGCTCCACCAAGCCCGCCATCTTCCTGGACTGTGGCATCCATGCCAGAGAGTGGATCTCTACTGCTTTCTGCCAGTGGTTCGTCAACGAGGTACAACTCAACAGTTGCAGACAATAACAACATTTAGATAAAAGATAGATACTGTAGATAGATAAAACTTTTATTAATTCCGTGAGGGAAATTCAATTGCCAAAGCAGCAAAGTAGTAGGAATAGCATTAATTAATAGCAAGTATATACATAAACATAAAAAAAGAAATTAATATACATTTGAAAAAGAAATAAAATGAATAGATAAAATGAATAGACAACATAGTGCAGCGTACATTACATAAAACTAAATGTTTGGTTGTGTTGGTTTCATTTCATACATTTCACGGATGCTCCCCGGATTATCTGCATTTTGAAAACTGACCTCTCGTGTCCCTATTCGCAGGCTGTGACCACCTATGGAAGCGACGCTCAGATGACCAGCCTGCTGAACCAGATGGATGTTTACGTCCTGCCTGTCTTCAACATTGACGGCTATGATTACACCCATAAGAGCGTATGTAATCTGTGTTTGAATGTTATTCTTAAAGTAACACTATGCAACAATATGACACTTTTTGAGGTATGGTTTTATCGACAACTAGTTTTTGTACCATCCTCAAATTGATTTTGATAGCATATGGTCATGTGAAGAACAGATAAACACTGGTGTCTTTCCCAATAGTTATTCAGGATATGCCCTATGTAGTTCTGTGTTTCCACCTTGCAAAAATGGAAGAAACGCTTTCAAAGCATGACGTTGCTAACTATTCTACTAAAACACACAAGTTAGTGTGTTGGCCAGCTTCTATCAGTGTCAACTAGGTGGTGTTGGTGGTGGCAAGGTTTTTGCATGCCTTTAAGGTAGTTAGCTTGCTAGTTTTGGAACAGAACTCCTTATTGCTGCTTTAATGCAAAGCCACAGACCCCTGTGATCATCCTCGTAATGAAACACTGAAACTTCCCTTGACTTTTGGACATACAGAACAGGATGTGGAGGAAGACCCGCTCCACCAAGACCGGTACCAGCTGCCGTGGTGCTGACCCCAACAGGAACTTCAATGCTGGCTGGTGCAGTAAGTATTGGATCTGTTCATTGAAAAAGGAACAGTTAGAAAAAACAGACATCATTCCTCATAACTAATTATTATGTCACACAAAGTGAAATAAAACTAGGATCATTACATATCTACTTCCAAAGGTGTTCAACAGGAGGTTCTATTTTCATTAATAGTCACACAAAACAAAACAGCAAGAGTTCGAGGCAAAGCATACTGGACTCAGTACTTAGAGAAGTGCTATAAAAGATAAATGAAATAAAAACTATGATCTTTCCATGCTTCTATAGAACTCTTCAGATCCCTATTACCTTCATTTGTAAAATGAACTCATTGTCTTCTCATCTCACTACTCACGACTTTGCTTTGGCCCCAGCCCTCACAGCCTCAAACTACTCTGCCTCTTCTCTGTGGCCCTGGGAGGCTCTAACTACTCTGCCTCTACTCTGTGGCCCCAGCCCTGGGAACCTCTAACTTCTCTGCCTCTTCTCTGTGGCCCTTACAGCCTTTAACTACTCTGCCTCTTCTCTGTGGCCCTGGGAGCCTCTAACTACTCTGCCTCTTCTTTATGTCCACAGCCCTGGGAACCTCTAGCAACCCCTGCAGTGACATCTACTGTGGCTCCAAGCCCGAGTCTGAAATTGAGGTCAAGAACGTGGCTGACTTCATCCGCAAGAACAAGTCCATCATCAAGGCTTACCTCACCGTTCACTCCTACTCCCAGCTGCTCCTCTTCCCCTACTCCTACTCCTACGATGTTGCTGCTGATCACGATGAGCTGGTACAACAACTATACTATACTATACTATGACCACTCATTCATCACATTTTTAACTGACACTGAACAACTGACACAGAAGAGTCACATGCTAATATCTTTGATCAGCTTGACCAAAGACTGTTACACCTCCTCTACCTGGCACTTGGCATGAGTAGTACTACTAATGTGACACACAACTCTCTACCCCTCAAAAATCTAAACCATGCACACATGTACTCCCCATTAATGTATTATTATTATTATTATTATTATTAATTATAATATTATTAGTCATCATAATAATAATAATACATTTTATTTCTATAGCACCTTTCTGCAAGGAGCTTATTACAGAATGCACACTGAATACAGTATGTTCCTCAATCCCAACTGGAGCCTAAAATCCTCTAAATCTAAATCTTCTCCGCTAACTTCTGTTTAGGCAGCTGCCTGTTTTTCGACCCTTTCTGTAATGTGCTGTTTGAATCTGTAATATCACACGTCCACCTGTCCCTGCTCTTCTCTGTGCTTTTGCGTCTCATGCTAAACCATGTTGTTCTCTCCTCTTCAGATGAGCCTTGCTCTGGCCGCCACCGATGCCCTGACCAGCATGTATGGCACCGAGTACACCTCCGGACCTGGGGCTACCACCATCTGTGAGTTCCTTCGTTAAAAACTTAGGAAGAGGAATTTCAGTTTAGTATCAGTTTAAGGCGCAGTCCACGGTTCTAATGCACTAGACCTTTGGTCAAATTCAGTGAGTTGCTCATCACGGTCCTCTAGCTCTCCGTTCAGTGTGTGCACAGTCCTGGCTCTGTAAATTGGAAACAAGTATCAGACAGAACCATAAATAATACCAGCCAATCAGCACGTTGCTTCAGGAGCATGGAAGGGAGGGGTGTATTGGCTTTGATTGGCTGTTGAATAATGCATTTAAGAATCTCAGAGTGCCACATAACCAGAACAAAGTAAAAACCTAATTAAAAACATAGTTGAAACAAATTATAATTTAGAAAAATTAATTAAATAAATAGATACAAATGTTTTTTTTTACTCTCATCCATACGAGTTGGCCGTTGGCCGTTGGCTGTAGTAGTGCGGTGTGTTCAAGTGAAACTTTTTGGCCCAGATACAAGCAACGTGCGGCAAAGCAACAATCACTGCTTGTTGCCTTGTCGGTTTGGTGTGTGTCTGGATTTAACCTAATGGGTCGTCTTCAAGGAAATCACTTCTAGAAAGATATAACAGGTTGTTATTGTTTATTATAATTATTTTGTGTCACACTGCTGATTGAAATCCACTCTGATTGATGACTCTCCTTCCAGACCCTGCTGCTGGAGGCTCTGATGACTGGGCCTATGACCTGGGTGTGAAATACTCCTACACCTTCGAGCTGCGTGACACTGGTCGCTACGGTTTCCTGCTCCCCGAGTCCCAGATCAAGCCCACCTGTGAGGAGACCATGTTGGCCGTGAAGCACATCGCTACCTACGTGCAGAAGACCCTGTAATAAACAGGTTGGATCATAAGAAGCCATGGCCATTGAAGAGTGTCTCTAGTTCATCTTAGATTAGGAACACAACCATCAGTCCTGGTTCATCCATATGTCATCATTCCTGTATATGTAAACATCAATATGGACACTAAGAAGAAATAAAGACTTGCCAGAAATAATGAAAGAATCATTGTTTTTCTCAATTTCAAGGATCTGCTAAATTAGTCTCATTACTATATCTGCATGGGCATACACCGTTGAGATTAAATACTATTAATTATAATTATTTCCACCATGGTTAATTACCTCATATTCTCTCTCAGGTAATTCCATTGGATGGCCGTTAGCCAAAGCACTTTGACACTTGACTTTGATAATGAATGTTCCAGGGAATACATCAGATTTACTATAGGCTATACACTATAGCCCACTAAACAAAAAATGCAAAGAAATAAAATAAAATAAAATCTTGTACAAAAACTACACCCACAGCTGAGGGGGAACCTCTTAAGTATACTACAGTATAATAAGTATACTGCAGACAAATAAAAACCATGACCTGTATTTCCTGTTTGCGGCAGAATTAGATCCAGTATTTAAAGACGGCCATTATAAACTGTCATCTGTGTAAAGTCAGACAAGATCAACAATAAATATGTTAGTCATGAACCGATAAAACAAGTTATAGAAAGAGCCTGGTTGCATTAACTTGAGTCTGATTGGATTATGGATCATGATGAAAACGTTGATTCCCAATAAACATCAACTCATTAGATTTTGTGTCCTCTTGAATCTGACATTATTCCACAGAGCAATTTGAGAGTTGGGGAAGTAAGAGGTGGGTGAGAGGTGGGTTGTCAAATATATACTGATCCTTACACGTTCATGCACACACACACACACACACACACACACACACACACACACACACACACACACACACACACACACACACACACACACACACACACACACACACACACACAGACACAGACACATAGACACAGCGTATTCAATGAATGCTCTTTTTAGTGTCAGTCAAGCAAACTCAAGCAAGAAAAAACATTTATATTTGGATCAGCTGCTCTAAGCAGAGTCTGCATATTATTGTAGTAATGGA
>NC_137915.1:7398653-7448653 GCF_963457725.1 Sprattus sprattus | reverse complement strand
TATCTTCACGAATCTCTTGAAGACTAATGTCTTCCCAGAGCACCTTCTGTCCTAACTCCTCTACCTCCCTAACATGTCTAACCCACACTTACTGTGAATCTCCTGGCACTTTGTTGTATAGATTTAGCTCTTACTGTAAGGTCTCCTTATTTGCTGAAGCTTGATTGTTCTTCCTCACTTGTAAGTCGTATTGGATCGGAGTGGATTGTTAGAGTCTGCCAAATGAGTACATGTAACGTTGAACAAAACAAAAGATGATGTTCATCAGCTTTTGCGTAGCTTTGCTCAAAGCATATTACCCCTTGGACTCCAACCTGGAAATTGTCATATAATGTCAACTAATGTGTATACGCAATGTCCCCTGTTATAACCTTTAAATGAACCAATGTTGGGCTGGTCTGATAACAAGTGATAGTGATTATAGTGCCTATGTCATATTACTTTATTATGGAATATTCTTCCATGTTAACTTATAATGTAGTGGGGGAAATGTACTGTAGGGTTTAAGAGTATTGTGTTCATCTACAGAATAATAAGCTATAGGGAGAGAGTGGACACATTACATAACCAGATTTAGAGAACTTACATTTTCTAAAGAAAAACCTCAAAGTGAAGCCATAAAGGTCAACCGTAAGCCTGTTAGAGGTTAGTTTGACTGAAGTTGTAAGCCCCCTACAGACTTAATAGCGCCATGGCAGTCGGCTGCACGACATTTAAGGTGGAACGGAAAATTCAACGGAGCTGCGAATAAGGCGTTAACTTCAGCCTCGTAGTTTTGCACGAAATGGACCAATAGACTAAAAGAAGTCCAACTCCACTCTCCTGTGGGAAGTCAGATGTAACCATGCTTGCAATTTAAGAGCTTGCGGGAAATGTTGATAGATTGCTTTTAAAAAGAGCCCATACATTTATCTAGCCTAAATAATCCATTACCATTTGAATGGCCGCTCCTGTAGGGAAGGGGGTGTGTCCCCTAATATACTTAAATAAATCAGACTATTTCTAACAGCTGTCTGCCAAGTAGACAGTCACTTAACATGTACAGTGGGCGAGGCCGACACATTTGTGATGAGCAGTTTCATATAGAGACTCCGAATTACTAATACGGAAAGAGGAGCTTCATCAGATAGCCATTTCCCTGCTAGACGTTATGCAGCAGGCTAATACAACACGGAGTAACCTAGCCTATAAATGTTTGAGTGCTTTTCTGGCAAACATACCGCTGATTGTTTTCTTTCATTAGCTCTCAGGCTGCTGCACATTACCTCATGTTTTCCCCAAGATTACAGTGCACATTGGGTTTTTCATCAACCACCCCCTTTTCCACCACTGAATAACTTTATTGTAGAAAATATGGCAGGGATGCTAGTATGATGTGGACTTTTCCAAGTGTTTTATGGGAGCGTTGTGTAGCCTAATGCCACTAAGCAATTCCAGAGTGTGTATTTGGCACACAGTTTAATGCCAAGCACAAATGTGCATCCATATAGAAACGTCAAAGACTGGAATGTATCTGTAATCCACGAACAGCAATTCTGGCATCAGTTTAGTTCAGTTTGTTCTTTCATAATAATGTTCTTGAATGCTAGGCCAATGTCTTGTAATGGAGCCAAAACTCAGGATATTTCTGAGCTTCTAGTGTTTAAGAAGTCAAGTGTTTGTTGCCAGTTAATAAACTTGCATGTAGTTAGAGATGAGTATTGGGGTACAGTACATCCCTGCCCATGAATGACGTACTGTAGGCCTACACACCAAACATAGAACGTGGGAGTGGACATCAGGGTTGCAGAAGTTCATCTAACATGCATCGCTGTTTCTGTTCAACTGTTCAACAGTATTCAACTTTTTTTCTTTTCTTTTCTTTTTCCCCCAGATCAGGCATTCGTCACCTTGGCCACCAATGACAACTATGCTAGAGGAGCCATGGTTTTGGGGCAGTCCCTGAGGAACCATAAAACCTCAAAGCAACTGGTGGTCATGATTGGACCCTATGTGTCAGACCCATCCAGGTGGATTCTCCAAACCGCTCCTGATGCATGACCTTTAAACTGTACAGATGTGTTTTGATGCACTGGTGTAACACTCATTTGATTACATATTTTATTTTATTTTATTTTATTTTATCTGAATGCCTCTGAACAGAAACATGTGATTACCTGTAAGGATGTAATCCACAGTATGCTCATGTTTTTTTTTGCTGTGTCCGCATCACAGAGCAGTGCTTCGCCAAATCTATGATGAGGTCAGACTGGTGGATGTGTTGGACAGCGGGGACAGGGCACACCTGGCCATGATGAAGAGGCCGGACCTTGGCGTCACCTTCACAAAGCTCCACTGCTGGGCTCTCACACACTACTCCAAATGTGTCTTCATGGACGCAGACACGCTGGTGAGTTTCTGGGGTCTGATGGCTGGGAGGGTCAGGAGTTCAGTCACATCACATAAATGTAGTTGGACAGACAGAATCCCCCCGGGATTAATAAAGTATCCATCTTTCTATCCATGTTTCTAGAAGGATTGCAGTGGCACCTGGCCTTGACTAGCTTTAGGCAAGCCACACAATTCTATGTTGCATAACAGCGTAATGAAAATGCAAATTCCATTAACTGTATCTTGCCTTGTGGGATTGTGTTTGACTATGTGAGTAAACCGGTACCTGCCCCAAATCTTGATCTGTTGAATCTTGAGTCATGGCAGCTCAATAATCCTGCTTTGCGGAATGCCCCACAGGTATATTTGTTCCTTCTGCTTATCAGAGTTGGCTGGTGATTGCACAGATGTATTTTGTTGGTGCATCTACCTGGCATGTTATCATGAAATTATATAAAAAGTCATAAGGCATTACTCTGATCTGAGACTGTCTTGTTCCTTCTATTAAAGCTTGATCATGTTGTGCCTCCCACAGGTGGTATCAAATGTGGATGAGCTGTTTGATCGTGAGGAGCTGTCTGCAGCCCCCGACCCAGGCTGGCCTGACTGCTTCAACTCCGGCGTGTTTGTGTTCCGCCCCTCCAAGGACACCTACGAAAAACTTCTTCAGTTCTGCACCGAACACGGCAGCTTTGACGGCAAGTCATCCTTCACCATTTTAGAGGACGTGTGTTCTAAAACGTGCCTTTTCTTTTAATCTTGTTGGACGTAAAGTTAACGTCCTAAGTTAAAAATGTAATGGGTGGATCCTTTCTGATAAGGTTCACAAATGAGTTAAACTGGGCCAGGATCTGTCCCCTCTGCTTTCCAATAGATTCTTTCTCTGAAGCCTGAGTGGGATTTGGTTATTTTAATCTTCTAGCCAGCTCATATTAATCATGTGCATCTTGTGCACCCTTGAGTGCGGCCATTTTTAGATGGCTCATGGGGTCTGGGTACGTGTGTTGCTAGCAGAACCTCACGTCCACCCGCCATTTAAGTTAATTTTTGATCAGACGTTATATTTCAACACAAGGAGTCTCCTGTCTTGCCTCTCCACACTCTTCAGTGGTTATTCTTGTCCGTGTGGTTGGCCTAAAAGGACAGACCAAAATGGAGGACTCTGAACCTGCCAGTGAAGTCTCTGGGGATGTTAATGGTGCATCACTTTCCCCTCAGTCTGTCTCCTCGTTCAAGGCAGAGGACAGGCTGTAGTGATTACAACAGAGCTGCTTCCTGGTAGGAAAAACCAGTTGATACCACAACCAATTGTCCACACAACCCTCCAGACCTGTAGTGAGCTGTAGGGGTGATGCCAAAAACGGGCCGGCATCCTCGCACCAAGTTGTACCCTTCCACAGTGTTTGCAAGATCAACATGGGGAATTTGCCAGCAAGGGGTTTTGGCAGCAACAAACGGCCCTTTCATAGCATGGCTCTTCTGGTATGTTTCAGTGGTGTGAGCCTGTTTTTAGTTCAAATGCCTTGTAAATAAGTCATTTTGTGGTATTATGTTTTTTAAGAGTCAGCAACACCTCACAAAACTGTTTAGACTCTACAGAAACTTAATTTTTCTGCCACCTAAAAAATGTACATGCACAAAGTGCCACAAGTAAAGAAAGGGAAAATGGGAGATGATTTTGATTTGTTTTGCAATTTACTTTAAGTGATGAAGGAGCTTCAGTGCAGACGGGGATGAGACAATAAATCTACTGTATTTTTCTGCATGCCTAGTTTGGCTGGAAGTTTTAAATGGGACAGTCCCTGATCCAATTAGTTATGAAAGCCTCAGTATAGGAAATTAAGTTAGACTGCGCTGTCTTTTGAAGACTGGGCGTTTTATTCAGCTGCAGACAGCTCTTTGTCATTTGCACTAATGAGGATCTGCAACTGTTGCCATTTTCCGAAAAATGCAAGTTCATGCATCACCCTCAGCAACTGGGCTTTTGACGCTTACATGAAGCTGAGGGACTCCTGTGTTGAAGGATGCATTGACATCCAACTGGGATGATAATTGGTTATCAAGATGTATTTTTAGCAGAGATTGTCTTTCCATGGCTAGGCTAGCTGTAACTTGCTGACCTTTAACGACTCCAGGTTACCAGGCACCAAGGCACAGACCCCCCCCGCCAGCAATGATCGCACAACTGGGATTGCAACAAGTGCAAACTCTAAGCCCTTGCAATAATTAAAACCTGTGTGATAAAGTGGAAAGACTGGAGACATCCTCCCTCGGTTCCTCTGCTTATTCGCTGGTCGGCCGACCTGAGGCGCTCTGTGGGCACGTGGGACCCATTTCATGTCCTGCCAAGGTAAATGGTTGGTGGGAGTGGCAGAGCATTCTTTGCGGAGCCTCGCTTATCCGTTCCAAATGAAGGCGCTGGGGCCCGATATTAAATTAGTCTTTGGAACCGCTCGCATGAGGGAAGCCCTGGGGGACTTGGCTGTTTGCATGGAGGAGTGCTCGGTGATGGCGTGCCTATTTTAAACCGCCGATCTCATGGGCCCTGGAGCGCTGCAGCCCCTTATTCCTGGTTATTTCCTGATCCAGCTCTAGTGCAAAGCCATGTGTGAAGAACAGACATGTAACATGTGTGTGACCCTGAGGAGTGCTCAATCACAGGTGTATCTCTCTCTCTCTCTTTCTTTCTCTTGCTCTCTCTTTGTCCTTTCTTTTTCTCTCTCTCTCTCTCTCTCTCTCTCTCTCTCTCTCTCTCTCTCTCTCTCTCTCTTTCTCTCCTTCTGTTTCCCGTGAGTGATTTGTTTGCCCTCAGGTGAATGGGTATTGTGTAATTTCCTTTCCTAGTGTGCATGCTTCTACATGCCAGAATGGAAATCTCCACTGCAGTTTGAGCTTCTGTAGCTTATTCTATGATTGCTAGCTGGACATGTTTTGGCTCTGTGTGATCTGGTGCATGTTAGAGGTGAAGGACAAATGGTGTCCCTTAGCTGGCTCCTCTGCTTGTGCGTTTCTTATGGTGCCGCACTGAATCACAAAAGACGCTGCACTAGTATCTCATCTCTGCTAAGCACATGTGAACTTCTGCACAAATATGTTATGACCCCGCCTTTCTCCTCTGTGTCCGGCAACCATGGAACATTCCCAGTCTGCCTCTGCAAATGGGCAATTACTCCACAATATAAGCACGGCAAGGACCCCAAGCAATGGGAGCAAAGTTACAACGTTGTATTAACAAAATGCCTCCACACTGATGCGTTGGCTATAAATAGGAAACACTAGTGCATGTATGGACGGCCTTATCTGTGTGAGAGTAGAGAGCAACAGGCCCCTATAGTGGAGGAGGGAGGGTGGACGGTATGTCCTGTACATTGTGTCTCTCTCCCACTCCACTCAGTCTGCATGGGGTGAACACACAGCCACAGAGCTGCAGGGCTTTTCGGCTATCTGTGGTATTTGTAGCGTTTCCAAAAGTATACAAGCACTTGTATAATTTCCCATTATATAAACGATGTGCCTGTGCGGCCAGTCGCCGTCGCACCGGAAGATGAATGGGGAGAAGGTGGAGGGGGGAGGGGGGACCGACTACAGCTCTCCTGATCATGCAAGTCATGCGTGTGTGGGGGTGATATTTACATTCCCTAGGAGGTCTGGAGGGTTGATCTTTACGTCCGTGACCTCATCTCTATTACATGTACGGTGCATTACTTCGCTGCCTAGTAACCGGTGTCAATTACTCCATGAGCATTCTGTCTGTAAGGCTGCCTCCTTCAAAAAAACGTGACCTTTTCAAAAAAACAGGTAGAGAGCGATAATTCATGTCTATGCATCTGTTGATTTTGGAATTAGAAATGGATGACTTATTCTACAACAGAAATCACAGAATTCACATAACTTAATGACTTGAATTACACAGTGTCGTTTAATTAGCATTCTGCAAACACATTCTGCAAAGTGTTCTCGGTTGTGCAATGCACTTGCCCAACTGCTCCTTGGTGATTCCTTGGCTAGAGGCGCTTCTCATGGTTGATCAGTGTAGGTGTGTCTGGGAACCAGTTGTCTATTTCTCTTTCTACTGAGAGGAATCCTGCTAGTCCTGCTCTTAAATCCATGCTTTTCAAAGAGATCCATGATTTCCCTGATTGTGTCCAGGACTAGTATGGATGACTCTCCTACTGCATCATCTGATACAGAACACAATAGAAGTGAACACACCCCTGTGCAGTACCACTTAAATGCCAAATAATTCTAAATTGTATTACCTTACAATAATTGCATTAATTAAGAAGTTGAACAGTAGGGTATTTGTATTTACTTTAAATAAAAAGCAGATTCAGATTCAGATTGAATACAGGCCCCGCAGTAGGAACAGTGCGAACAGGAGTAGTATACCTTTCAGTAATGAGATTCAAATCTCATTTTTTTTTCCCCCAATGCCTTGTATGGTCACCTTTATTCTTGATGGCTGACTCTGTCCTCCTCGGCATGAAGCACACAGTGTGTTGCACACAGTTCTGGAGAGGTGTTCTACCATTCTTTAGAGGAAAAAAAAAAATCTCAGCCAGGGGGCTCTTCACTTGAGCAGTTGCTCTACCTCTCTCTTTAAAATACCACAAAGGTGTTCTGTTGGAATGAAGTCAGTCGACCGACTTGGCCAGGTCTAATTTTTCACTATTTTCTTCAGAAACTCTGGTTTTATTTTGGCAGTGTGCTTTGAATCATTATCATGGTGGAATATTCCTCTTATGCCAAGTGTTAGAAGACTGGGTGTCATCCTGTTGGACAGCATGTTGGTGTATCCACAGGTATTCATGCTGCCGTCCATAAATGTCCACTCCCCACACCTTTTGCTCTCATGCAGCCCCATATCTCCACATTCCCACCTCCATTCTTCACCGTGTGGACTAAGCATTCACTGCTGTAGTCCTGGCCAGGTTCACACTGAACACGCTGGACCCCATCTGAGCTGAACAAATGTATCTTCTCCTCATCTGACTAAAGAATGTGGTTCCAATATTCATCATGCTTCTTATCATGTTCTTCAGCAGTTTAATTTCTCAGTTTTGTGCCAAAGAGAAGGGAAAGTCTTTTTTTTTTGGACACTGTCCATTGAGCTTGATGTTTTGCAATGTCTGTGCAGTCATAGACACTCTGATTTCCATTAATAACCCCTGAGTCTGAAGCACTTGACTGTCTTTTTGCAAGAAGCGCTCTAACCATGATGTCATTGTTAGAGGATGGCTACTGCGGCTTGGATCAGTTGTACTATGACTCGTTCTGTAGCTCCTGATTACTGCTGCAGCTGTCTTTTACCCATTTTTAGTTGGTCACCAATCTTCCTGTGTCCCTTTCCATCTTTGCTCTTACAATTCCTAAGCCACTTCTTTTCCACGTTGAGCCATGATGCCGATATGCAGGTAGATACATCCCATAGGTCCAAAATTGATCAAGTTGTGGTGTTCACAGGTCATTCTTTAACCATGTTCATGCGACCAGGCGTATTGAAAATCACAATTTTGTTTTCAGTAAAAAAGGTGTATTCACGTTTGTTTGCATTGAGTTTCTACTTTGTATACAAGTATTTGTATTATTTAAAAGAGAACTGTCAAGAAGTAATGCTATTATTAAGAGGTGATAACATTTTGGATAGGATGCCACTGGATAGGATCCTAAATAGTGGTTTACGCCATGATTTCTCATTGAGTGTGTGTCTTCCAATGCAGGGGGCGACCAGGGAGTTCTGAATGCCTTCTTCAGTGACTGGGCAACCACGGACATCAACAAGCACCTCCCCTTCATCTACAATCTCAGCAGTGTGGCAATCTACACTTATGCGCCAGCATTCAAGCAGTGAGTTCCACTTTTGTCTTGAGGCGTAAGAGGGGGGAGACGGAGTGGAGAAGCGGGAGGGTGTTAGTTCTATGAACTGTAGTATTTGGAAATTGCAAATGAGTAAGCAGACACTGTACGCAGACAGAAATGACATGACGGCTAGATCACGCTGAGACATCGGGTTACCAGCAAGGCATCAACCCTTAAACCCTCTTACCCCACCCCACCCAACCCCGACCTGTAGCCTCTGAGACTAAGCTAAAATATCCATCATCATGCCAGCTGACTGTAAACTCTTAAAATAGACTTGCTTATTTAGAGAGCTGTACTCTGTTGTCTGGTGGATGCTGCTCTGAACAGACAAAGTGTGTTTGTGTGCTCTGCATTTTTCTGCCGTCGCAGAAAAGTCATTAGTGCCTGACTTGCCTAGGGGGTCGAAATGGGGTAATGGCGTCCCCTGGCAACGTGATCAAGTAATTGAATTGGATGGCATGTGTTTGGCTGCCATTAGTTGCCAGTATTCCGGATGGAAATGTGCTGTCATGGCAGTTGCACTTCTCAGTGGCACTGGCTTGCATCTGAGGGATGGTGCCAGTTGATGGCATGCGTTGGTACACATTGTGCCGACTATAAACTCGTACTTAGAAATTTGAAGTGGTTGATGGTGTCATCAAATGTTTACGGTCACATGCTGATGGCTGCACACCTGTTTCCTGGATGTGACTTGTCTGTGGGTTTGAATTCATCTCTGTTCACTAGGACTGCGTCTTCAAATCAAATTAGAAATAAAACATTTGAGAAGCATGCCTAGATCATGTTACAGTACCAACCAAAGTTGAATTACTTCACACTGGAAGACATTTATTCAATAACGTAGTTATATAAACAGACTGCTTTTAATAGTTATCTCTTCTCTGCTGTATCCCTAACAGTATCTGGAGTGAAATGTGAAAAGAAGCCAAAGCGAAGTAGTTAAGTTGATTTCTATAGTGGTCCTGTAGACACTCCAAGTCAATGATGTATAGCGTAGCTATGTCAGTTATCGGACAGTGTAAAATATCGGCCATTCTGTTTAATAATGAATTAACACTCTATAACTTCAGTTTAATAATGGATTAACATAACAACGCAAACGTTTGGCGATAACACACGCCGTCCGATAATTAACACCGTTACGATAGGTTCCATAATAATTGTATATGTGGTGTATTCCTGTATTGCAGGTTTGGTAGTAATGCTAAGGTGGTCCACTTCCTGGGCAACACCAAGCCATGGAGCTACACCTTTGACCCCAAAGCACGAAGTGTCAGGGGCGACGTACAGGGGGCCTCCTCAAACCCCAGCTTCCTGCTGGAGTGGTGGACCGTGTACGCCAGCACTGTGGTGCCCATGATGAATCGGGAGTATGGGGACCAGCCTTTCCACTCCGGCTGTGAGGTGAGTGTGAGAGACTGTTTAATGTGTCAGAAGATGAAACCAAACAAGGGGACAGCATGCATAGTGTAGATTGGACAAAAAGTGAAAACCCCAGATGCCATCCCTTAAGCTAAAGAGGCAAGAGTACCAACGCATCATCTGCTGATGGAGAAAGAGGCAGCAAGAAGCACCATCTACAGGCTCTTGTCAGCCACCCCAAGGATAGTGTAAAAAATCATAATGGATTTAACTCTTCCCACATTGATTACAGTTTTTGAAATGATTGTGTGGGCTACAGAGGATATGTAAAATATTTTTAAAGGTGTTCTGTGTAGTTTTTGGCAGGAAAAAAAAATACTTAAAGCCTTCGATACAGTGATTTCTGATTGTAATGGAATTATTTGTTTTCTGAAATGCCTGTTCATTTGAATCTGAACATCTTGATTGTTTCAGGTGTTTGTGTTCATTTCTTAGAACAAAAATATGTCCATTTTAATTATGCCTTCAGAATCGCATCATAGGACTATTGTTCTCTCTTTCAGCACAATAAACTATAGCTTCCACCTTAAACGGTGCTGGTGTGAATGTAATCTTTGTTTTCAATTTGAAAACACTCCTCCAGATTATCTAGCTGATTCATAACAACAGCAACAGTTTATATATACAGTATGTATTTGGCAAACACTTGCATCCTAAGCAACTGACAAAATACTACAGACATATTGTTTTTTTCCTATCGGTTTATGTGCTTCCTCAGGATTAAACCCATCACCTTAGAGGTGCAACTTGCTGTACCATTTGAGCTGCAGGAACACTTGTTCATGTTACAGCACCCCCTTCTATTTGTCATTTCCTCTCTCCTCACTACTCCACTTCTTTCTCATCCTCTCCCTCATGTTTTCTCTCCATCATGTTTCCCCCTCCCAGGAGGAAGAGACGCATGCAGAGACACAAGAGACACAACCCTCCTTGTCCTCGCTGGAACGGAAGCACAAATGGGAACAGGGCCAGGCAGACTACATGGGAATGGACTCTTTTGACAGTATCCAGAAAAAGCTTGATGCTTTCCTTAAGTGAAGGCAAGGGGAAGAAATATTCTTTTTTTTTTTCTAAAAGGTAATTTTTTTCAGATTGGAGTTTGAAAGTAGAGCATAGATACATTCAAACAATGTAATTGGGTGAGTGTTTTTGTTTCTTTCACCAGCTATGCGATGCTGTCACGGTGCAGTGTGTGGAACTCACTTCCTCCTTCAGACTGTAACAGACTGTGAAACAAGTCCATTATGGTCAGACGGTATTTTTGTTCTTTTTCAGAGGCTCCCTATCAAAATGTGAATACTTAAAGACTTCCAATGTCCAACATGGGGGGAAATATCCTCATTGCGATGGCTAATGGACACTAATTTATAACGTGATTAAAAATCATCTTTGGTTTTTGGAAGTCTCTAGTTTATCATGGGGGTAAAAATACTGTGTAGCACTGACTTACAATGAGGCATTAACTGCCTGTATTCTGTGTAAGCGAAAGGTTACTGTGCAACACAGGACACAGTTACTCCATTTCTGTGCCTATTTGATGTTTTTCGGTTGGTATAATTTTCCTATGGTGAAATCCTATTTCCTTGGGTTCTTTTTTTGTTTGCCTTTTTGTTTACAGCTGTCTTTTGCACCTACTGTCCTGTAACTCATTCTTGAAGTTTGACGCTCCTTTAAAGTGGTGTTCTCTGTGTATTTCACTACTAGACTTTGAGTGCCTGTTACACTCCACAGAGGTTTACCTCTGAATGTGTGCCTTTTTTACTTCAGCCTTTTACACGCCCAACTGACGTCTGTGCAAGTTCCCTGTCACCTGCCAAATAAAAGCTAGATGAGATTCTATAAGACCTTTTTTTTTCTTGATGTTGTCATTTGACACACAAACACTGATCCTCCGCTGCATGTCCACATCTTTTACTGATCACTAATCAGTGTGTTATGCACACAGACTGGTCCATTATGAACAGGTGAAGCCCACAGTGCTGATCTCAGGCAGGCAGGAGGCTGGAGAGCTTCGGTGCTTGAGATGGGTCCTGTGGCCCAGCGGTCACTTATAATGAACAAGGGGCATTCTCAGACATTTTCCCAGCAGTAGTGTAAGATGACCTGCTGAGAAGTCTCCTGTTGAGGCTTGAACTCGTTTCGAAACAAACCCAGTATAGTGACTCCTGCCGGTCTAGTGAAACAAAAAGCATACCTTTCTTTGTCTTTCACCAATAGAGATAATCCAGATAAGACTGTAAACTAGGCAAAAACACTATTTGACAACAGAATTGATGTATAATACCACTTTTCTGGACATCTGTTATTTTCACAAGTTGTTGTAAAAAAGGAGAAAGGCAAAAAAAATCGAATAATTGAGAACTGAGAATTTCAACATGAAAGCTTTGTAATAACTTAAAATAACTGTCTCTTCTCGCTGGGTATCATCTAATCCTAATATTAGTTCAAACATAGTCTAGTTTTAGTTGTCTGATGTCTAACCTTATGATATGAGAATGATGTACACTTGCAGAACAGCAGTACATCCTGTTCCAAATTTTGTCTTAAATGTATAAGTAAATGTTAGTTAGCCTGTTCCTGTAACACAGTCCTTGTGACCATTCCCACAGCTACTGGTCATAGGTTACCGTAGGGTAGGGAAAGAATCTAAAAAGGTTGTGCATCATTTGCATCATAGGTTACCGCTTACACCTGTGAGTGGGGGTCAGTGAGGCTACAGCATGTTAATGTCCTGAGCGTTGGAATGTGGCTTAATTACATAGCTGACCATTAGGCTATCTGATGAGTGGCTAAATTGAAACAGCTGACCATTAGGCTATCTGATTAATGTGGCTAAATGACATAGCTGACCTATAGGCTATCTGATTAATGTGGCTAAATGACATAGCTGACCATTAGACTATCTGATGAATGTGGCTAAATGACATGGCTGACCTATAGGCTATCTGATGAAATGACAGTTTGCCCACTGGCTGCAGAATGCAGAGAATAGAGCGCTTAAGGTGTTGTCGTATGGTTGGTATTTACCTTTAAAGGTATCTAAGAAATGGACTGGAGACAGAGGCAAAGCTCCTGATAACCCTGAGGCTGGCCCAAAGGCATTGCCAGATATGCAGCAGGCAGCAGCAGGTAAGGTATCTACAGCAGGTAAGGTGTCTACAGCAGGTAAGGTATCTACCAGGAATCAGTATTGGTAATCTCATTTAAATGAGAATGGGGTGTAGATAGGTTTCCACGCTAAATAATTCTCCAGAGGATATATTGATTCCTAATCTTGTTGTCTGCTGAAATGGATCTTGCAGCACATTTGAGTTGGTTTAAGACTTTATTTTCCATAAAAGAAAGACACCAAGGCCAATGACTCCAGTAATCAGGGCGCCTCTTTTGATCTTCCCACAAGCTTCATCCAGCCATGCGCCACTTCAGGAAGAGAAAGGGAGAAATGGCAGACGTATACAAGAATATTTCAGTTCATGCAAAGATCACAATTATATTCCCTCTGTTGTCAAACCAAATTACATTGAGGGCTAAGATATTTCTTAACAGTCCCAACAGCACTATCACTATTCACATAACTGTGACTGAAATACACATCATCCAAATACACTGCTCTACCTTACACCTATGCTCACTGGCTGGTTGTTCTAACATATACCTGTTCTGCTCTGGTGCAAGGTCTTCATCCAGTATACAGAACTGGGCCTGCTCTACCTCCACAGCCTGATGAACTTCATCAAGACTAGCCGTGCCTTCCACCTCAACAACACGGCACACTTCCTCTCTCTCCTCCTCATGTTTAAGGACCTGCTCAAGCCTGATGAAATCCTTTGCTCCCTCAGTTCTGAGAGCCTCCTTCACCTCCTCATGCACGACATTCTCCTCAACCACCTCATGCACGACATTCTCCTCAACCACCTCATGCACGACATTCTCCTTCACCTCCTGATGCATGACAGCCTCCTTCACCTCCTCATGTATGACAGACTCCTTCACCTCCTCATGTATGACGGCCTCCTTCACGTCCTCATGCAGGACATTCTCCTCAACCACCTGGTGTATGACAGCCTCCTCCACCTCCTGGTGTATGATAGCCTCCTTCACATCCTCATGTATGACAGACTCCTTCACCTCCTGGTGTATGACAGACTCCTTCACCTCCTCATGCACGACATTCTCCTCAACCACCTGGTGTATGACAGACTCCTTCACCTCATCATGCATGGCAGACTCCTTCACCTCCTCATGCTTGACAGCCTCCTTCACCTCCTGATGCATGACAGACTCCTTCACCTCCTGGTGTATGAGAGCCTCCTTCACCTCCTCATGCTTGACATTCTCCTCAACCACCTGGTGTATGACAGCCTCCTCCACCTCCTGGTGTATGATAGCCTCCTTCACCTCCTGATGCATGACAGACTCCTTCACCTCCTCATGCTTGACAGACTCCTCCACCTCCTCATGCACGACATTCTCCTCAAACACCTCATGCACGACATTCTCCTCAACCACCTGGTGTATGTGAGACTCCTTCACCTCATCATGCATGGCAGACTCCTTCACCTCCTCATGCTTGACAGCCTCCTTCACCTCCTGATGCATGACAGCCTCCTTCACCTCCTCATGTATGACAGCCTCCTTCACCTCCTCATGCAGGACATTCTCCTCAACCACCTGGTGTATGACAGACTCCTCCACCTCCTGGTGTATGATAGCCTCCTTCACCTCCTCATGTATGACAGACTCCTTCACTTCCTGGTGTATGACAGACTCCTTCACCTCCTCATGCACGACATTCTCCTCAACCACCTGGTGTATGACAGACTCCTTCACCTCATCATGCATGGCAGACTCCTTCACCTCCTCATGCTTGACAGCCTCCTTCACCTCCTTATGCATGACAGACTCCTTCACCTCCTGGTGTATGAGAGCCTCCTTCACCTCCTCATGCTTGACATTCTCCTCAACCACCTGGTGTATGACAGACTCCTTCACCTCATCATGCATGGCAGACTCCTTCACCTCCTGGTGTATGAGAGCCTCCTTCACCTCCTCATGCTTGACATTCTCCTCCACCACCTGGTGTATGACAGCCTCCTTCACCTCCTGGTGTATGATAGCCTCCTTCACCTCCTCATGCTTGACAGACTCCTCCACCTCCTCATGCACGACATTCTCCTCAAACACTTCATGCACGACATTCTCCTCAACCACCTCATGCACGACATTCTCCTCAACCACCTGGTGTATGACAGACTCCTTCACCTCATCATGCATGGCAGACTCCTTCACCTCCTCATGCTTGACAGCCTCCTTCACCTCCTGATGCATGACAGACTCCTTCACCTCCTGGTGTATGAGAGCCTCCTTCACCTCCTCATGCTTGACATTCTCCTCAACCACCTGGTGTATGACAGACTCCTTCACCTCATCATGCATGGCAGACTCCTTCACCTCCTGGTGTATGAGAGCCTCCTTCACCTCCTCATGCTTGACATTCTCCTCCACCACCTGGTGTATGACAGCCTCCTTCACCTCCTGGTGTATGATAGCCTCCTTCACCTCCTCATGCTTGACAGACTCCTCCACCTCCTCATGCACGACATTCTCCTCAAACACTTCATGCACGACATTCTCCTCAACCACCTCATGCACGACATTCTCCTCAACCACCTGGTGTATGACAGACTCCTTCACCTCATCATGCATGGCAGACTCCTTCACCTCCTCATGCTTGACAGCCTCCTTCACCTCCTGATGCATGACAGACTCCTTCACCTCCTGGTGTATGAGAGCCTTCTTCACCTCCTCATGCTTGACATTCTCCTCAACCACCTGGTGTATGACAGCCTCCGTCACCTCCTGGTGTTTGACAGCCTCCTTCACCTCCTCAGGATGAGCATTTGCCCATTTATCTTCCTCAGGTTTAGTTGCCTTCATCTCCAGTTGGATGTCTCTGACTTCCTTGTGTCCGATGGCAGGCTTCATCTCCAGTTCGGTGTCTCTGACTTCCTCGTGTCCAATGGCTGCCTTCATCTCCACATGATGGCAGGCTTCCTTGACCAAAATGCTGGAAATTTCCTCCAAATCTTGTTCCTGCTTGAGATGGATGAGATCCCTCACCTCCTCGTGTCTGACAGCTTGCTGTTCTTCCTCAAGCCTGCCGACCTTCTCTATCTTCTCAGGTCTAACAGCCTTGTCCTCCTCATTTACCTCTTCAAGATGGCTGATTTCCTCAGGTTCAACCGTCTCATTCATCCATTTCATGCCTTCTCCCTCATCAACCTGGATGAAATCCTTCACCTCCTTATTCCCGGTGACCTCCACTACTTCCTCATGCTCTTTGATCTCCTCAGGACTCAGTTCAGTCACCTTAATGCAGTTGCAGCCAGCGATTTTCACCTCCTCAAAGCAGCTATCTTCTTCCACCTCCTCTTTCAGTTCCCATGCAGTGACCCCTGAGGCCAGTAGGACGTCATCAACCTCCACATCATCATCATCAGATTCTTCCTGCTGAATTGGTTAAAAATACGCTGGTAAACATTCTACAGTATGGAACGTTTTAACATGGATTTTAGACAAATAGACAATTTTCTTTCACCTCTTTATTTTAACCAGCATCGCCTCTACAGATGAGAATGTCACAAATAAGTACAATTAAGACGGTAGTGTCCCATCAATCTAGATCTATTATTACAAAGCATCACATTGTCCCCAAGATGTGACATTTAATAGTATTAAATATGCACTTTTTCATGAGGTCTTGGAAACTCACTTGAAATCCGGCCATCAGCCCGAGCTCTTCAGCCAGAGAGAGGCGGTTCTCTGTGGCCACAGAGAAAGTGCCGTCCGGGTGCAGGAAACAGCCCTCTTCATTACTGATTACAATTGAGGAAATGATTTTAAAGAATTGATTTCATACGAATCCAGATGGAGACAAAATCAACAGAGGTCAAAAAGAGACTTACACCAGTGCTAATTCCAACTGGTCCTCCAAGTCTTTGACTTTCTCTCTCAGACCCTAAAAAATGCCAAATGAAACACCAGGAAAATTCATATCTAACGGTATCAAAACAATTGTAAAGCCAAAAGAATATAAGTAGTGTGTCAGGATGTACCTGTCCAATGGTGGTCAACTCCTCAATGGATGCTTTTTGCTGATGAATCACTACATCTTTCTAAAAATTGTACAAATAGGATAAATACGTTAGAAATCACCTCACTTAATCTGATGTCTCTCTTGTTATATGACTGTATACTGGACAGAGGTTTGTATTCTCTCCAAAGAGTTACAGTGCGCACATGTCTAGAGAAGATTGGATTATTTTAGCATGGTCAACTTCATATAGGCTACAGAATAGTTTAAGCTTTCTCAACTAATATTTATTAATTCATTTTTAAATCAGTAGCTTATCATATTGCAGCCACCTGTACTGGACACAGTAACTCATGTTCTACATTTCAGGTATGCAATGGCTGACTGCTACTTAGTGGCGCATCACTAGTTTTGAAAAATAAACTATAGATAGTAAATACATACGTTGCAAATGATTCCAGCTCTTTCACCAAGCAGCATGTTTGCTTCCTCCAGTTGTTGCTGCATGGAAGAACAACACAACATTTTTGGAGAACACATTCTAAATAATGACATCAAGAATTCAGTTGTTTGGCATCAGAGGAATTCTGATTCTAACTATTTCACAGACCTACCTGTAAGACCTGGACATGCTGACTCAAAGTTTTTATCTTTTTTTTGTCCTTCTCCCACTCAGGCAAAATGTCAGACATCTAGAAACAGGACACAACAAAATGGATTATTTCCCCAGCACATTTACAGAAACTGGAAATATAAACAGTATCTGATTAAGGGTGCTTAGCATTTCCTTTTATCCAAATCAATACAAACGTATGCTGCCAGGAGGACCGGTGTCAGTATTCACTCTATGAAGTAGTAGCAATATTTGGTGTTGTGCAGTTAAAGTATACCCAGTCACTTTACTGTACCTCCTGAGTGACGGCTTCTTTCTGGTGACTCAAGGTTATGTTTTCTTTCTCCTGTTAGCACATCATGTCATAACAGAATGATTAAACACGGAATTTACAAAAGCCCATTCTCATCATTTGTATTTCTGCTGTGTTGACATTTTCACTCACCAGTTTATAATAAGATGCCTTGAAGCAGTGATTGATTCTCTTACTCTCGGCTAGTGCTGTCTGGAGCTCATCCATTTCCTCCCTAATCTTCTCCGAACCATGGATGGCCTGCGTCATACTACACATGAACATTATAATTAGCAGCCTTGACATTTTAAAGGATTTTCTAAACAGTAGGCCACTAGTTGGACCAGATACAGTTACTTGTCCAATTCTTGTAAAACTAATAGTCAAACAATGTTTTAATTAGGCCTAATGAAACAACGCTGCCGTCAATGCTGTTTCAATGAGGGGTACTACACTCCATGCTTCAAAGTCAAAAGTCAGGCCTGACTATGCCACTGACAATGAGTAAATGGGTAACAAGCTAAAGGGTCTCCATAAAAACAGAGGTTGGTTCAAAGATTTATTAAGGACAATTTTATATGGAAATTCATTTTGTTTCTGGCAAGAAAAGGTCTGATGTTCCAGGGGCCAAAATGTTAACACTCACCTTTTCATCCGATTTTTTAGGGAAGTGACCTCATTTTCCAGGTCAATTTTGGAGTCCTCGCAGGCGTTAAGGGCCATCTGAAGTCCAGTATTGGCTTTCATCAGCCGGGTCTTGCAGTCCAGGAGATCCACAGTGTGTCTTTTCTCTTGTGAATTCCTGACACAAACATGTGTGTGTTCCAGCATCGATTTCACGTGTGTCACTAAATAACAGTTACTTTCTCATTTAGATTTTTCAATGACATTGCACTCACAAGTCTGAGGAGCTCCAGATTTCCTGTTCCTCTGCAGCACGTAGAGTGTCACTGTCCTCTGAGGTCTCTGTAAATAAAACATGTGGAGATTATTTTACATAGATACAGGACTTATACTGCATAGTCAGTATAGACTAATGCTCAGGCCTTGTACCTTCAGGTTTAAGGGGACTGGCTCCCCCTTGTTCACAGACGATTTCACCTCCATGTTCCAGCAAAAACGTAGGTGTACCACTGCCAAAAAGAGTGGTAAATAAGCCAAGCCTATCTAGACCACCTGGTTCTGACGAGCATCTTTTCAACATGGTTTCAAAGCAATGTTTTCTGAACTAACTAAACTCACACTAGGATACTATTCAAAATGTAGTTAACGAGCAAACAGTAGGCTAGATAATGCGATAATGTACGATTAAAAATGTGATGTTTGAGCAGTAGCTGCGATTTATAGTTCTAAATTTCATGACGTCATATACACCATTATGACATATTTCTCGACGCCAAAAAAGCTGCTTCCGCCGTTAATAAATCTATCAGCCTATATTAATATTACTGATATTAATAATTAAAATTCATAAGAGATTCTAAATCATATATTTATATATGTCACTAAACATAAGACATTCATGGTACTAGAATGGTGGGATGACTTCAATTAAAACCGTATCACTTGCAACATCTATTAAAAAAGAGTTGGTGAAAAAGTGACTGAAGAAATATAAATGTATTTAAGAAAATGTTTTAAAAGCGAGTGGCAAAATGGGGGCCGTTTGTCTGTAACTCACCATTGGACCGCCCGAAAAACAATGAGCAGAAGGCCAGCGGACCGCCATCTCTGCCCCCAGTGGACCGACATGGTCAACTGGCCTTTTACCATCTGGGAAGTTTTGTAGGAAAATAACACCAAACAACACCAAATTGAATTCGCATTACGGCGTATTAAGGATTTTGCAGACGAATATCTAGAGTCGAAAAATTGGAATGAGGCGTGTAAATAAGTATTAGACAATCATTTTCACATCTCTGTGAAGGCAGGAAAAATCTTGAGACGATCATGACATTCTCTGACCATCTCCGCCCTCTAGCGGATAACCTATCACCACGTCGCCTACGCTACAGCAGGCAGCATATGCAATTCAATGAAATTGTATTTGTATAGCGCCATAACACTACCATTGCCTCTACGCGCTTTATCGTCTGTTAAGTTTTTTTTTTTTTTTAAGTTTTTTTTCTTTCAACGAGTGGCTGTAAGTGCCCAACTTTCAAAAGGATGCTGATTAGTTGCTGAGAAAAATAAGCAGATCTTACGCTGATCACGTATCAGTCATACATTCTAGCACCAACTTCAAGGACATTGCCCTTGACAATAAGTGAAACATGGAGAACAGCTACCAACTATACTATTCTATTCCAAGGACATGGAGCTCATCTGCAATCATGGCATATTTTTTATATTTTCTGATATATTAAGCTGTTGCTGTTGTCACCCTTCGGCCTAGCCCCCTCTCTCTTATCCTCAAAGACTGATGTAACATGTCTGCTCAAGAGTCCTTTTCCCAACTCCCTCATCCCCCTTACATTGCCATGCATTTCACTTGATTTCACTCCCAACACCGCCTCTGCCAATTCCTGACACCTCATAAATGTTAAAATATCCAACTTTGCTGGTGAAATTTCAGAATGTGGATGGAGGTACAGTTTTGATTTTAATGGTGGCAATCCATTATTTTAAATCAAAACAAAACCAAAAAATCTACAATAAAAAAAAAAGTATGTAGACATAGCTGGGGTTCACAAACTATTAATCCTTTATTCCTAGTGTTTACATAAGAAATACAAATTACATTTTTATTATTAAAAACGGTCAAACATACCTTACCACATTCAAACACACAACACGCACCCTTCCCTTGCAAAGGGCACAGCCACGTAGTACTACCTTGCAATAAAGGTCACAAATATATTACACATGGATTCCAATAATCTCATCACACAAAACAATGTGCCTCTAATGCCCTTAAGGTGAAAATCAAACTAGGTTGTGTGACCTATATTTTAATAGCCCAACACCTAATATGAGATGGCCCTTGTTTATAGATTTGACAGTCACAATGCTGTCAAATGCTTATTTATCAAGACATTCCCCATGTCTATTAGTCTGATGCACTGGCCCTAAGGAAACCTGGAGATGTCACAGACCAAGATGGTCTTCACTTTTGTGCATAGCATCAGACTCCCTTCCTGGACATCATATTTCACATTAAAAGAAGACATTTTACAACACTGACAAGTAAACAAACAGTACCACAGAGTTAAGATATGAAACTAAACAGAAGTAGTGTGAAGACATGTAGCTCAATAAAAAGTGCTGATGTTAAAGGTTTAAAATCCAGAGGCACTTTATAAATCCAAGAGCAGATAGTCCAACTGTTCCAGAGAAGGAGCACAGGAACAGAGAGGATTTCAAGAGTGTGAACTCTGCTGTTATGGCAACTTAAGGCACCAGATGATACACTTCTCTCCCCCTTGTTCATCCACTTTGACAGGCTGAAGGTCACATGAGCAGGGCGTAGATTAAGAATACTGCTCTGTAAATTTCAGGTGGAATTCCTCGATCTTTTGCAGGACGACCTTTAGTGTCTCAGTAGGGGGAAGTATGGTCATCCTGTATACACACAGAAATGAAAGAAGACATATTGAGAGTCTTTTTAGCAGGGAGAAATCAGAGAGGCAAAGATAACTGTGGTTGAGGAAGTACTGCAGAGATAGAAACCTGAAGTGAAATGTCCCCTCCCTCTGGCCAAAACCACTGCCAGGAACCAAACAGATCCCCTTTTCCTCCAGCAGCGACATACAGTAGAACATGTCCGGAGCCTGGCCCTTCTCCTGCAGACACACATACAGACACAGGAAGATAGAGAGTGAGCATGGGATTGCAAATATATTAAGGTTTTTTCCTGCCTAACAAGGAGTTTTTCCTTGCCCCTGTTGCCATTGTGCATGCACTAATGGGGTTCAGGCTCTGGGCTCTGTAAAGCGCCTAGAGGCAATTGTATTGTTATGGCGCTATATAAATAAAATTGAATTGAAATATTCAGAAGGGATTTAAAATACTAAACCAAGTTATGATTTATCTCAAAAGTGCTTGTGTAAAGACGGGGGGGGGGGGGGGGGGTCGGTCTCAACCAGCATGTACCTTTGCTGCCTCGATAGCCTTCTGGGGCAGCTCAATCCTGGGGAAGGCATACATGGCTCCTTGCACTGTATTACAGGAGATCCCTGGGACCTTGTTAAATATCTCCTCTGCCATCTTGGCCTTGTCAGCCAGGGCAGCTAGCACAGCGGCTCGTTCCTGTTGTTGAGCACACGGTCTTCAGATTAGTACCACAAAATAACAATACAGAACACCAGCGCACCACAGAAGTGTGGCATACGAGGAGTCGGACCTTCTTAAAGGTGGGGTAGGAGGGCTCGTCAGGCTGAGGAGGGTTCACCACCAGGTCTAAGAGGGCCTGCCCTGTCACAGGAGGGCAAAGTCTGACTGAAACCAACTTAGTGAGCTGGACCTTCACATCGGGGTCTAGGTTTATGAGCTCCATGTAGCCCCCTCGGAATCCACACCTGAAGGAAAGCCAAGCAGTCAGACACTCAAGGGTGCAATAGCATACATTATATACGATAGGGATGATGAAATTAACTATTTAAAGTGGGTATACACAGTAAGCATTATTAAGGTGTGATTTGTTTGTGGAGGACACACGCCTGATATGGGAAGACGTATTGTACTCACTCTCCCATGTAGCATTTGGATGTAGAGTGGAAAGAAGCCAGCTCCACTTTATTCGAGTATTTGGGTCCCATTTCAAACAGTACCTTCTTAAAAGAGTTAAATTCACAACCCTCTGCATAAATATTATCCTGGTACACCTGAACATGGGTGAGAGAATTGACGGGTTAATCCAGTACATCCACATCGAAATATTCAGTGCATCCACATCAAGTCATGCTCGGATTGTGAGACGTCAACCATGTCTCCATATCATACCTCATCAGCCATCAGAAAGAGGTTCTCCTCAGCAGCGAATCGAATCACATCTTCAATACACTGCCTGCTCTGCACCTGACCTATCAGAAACAGAGGTGAGGACACGTCATTTCCATGCTTTGTAACATGGTTGCGGATTATTCGGATCCCAAAAAAGTACAATATCCGGGTCATATGACGTCATACAGGAAGTGTAACCCACTTTCAGGCATTGGTAGGGATACCGAGACCTAGTTTTTAGCCTTATACTCTAACCCTAACCCTAAAAAATCCTAAGAAAAAGTAGATTCTGCCACTTAGAAAACTTTTTGGGGGATCCGATAAATCCGCAGCCTTGTAACATGGTTGTCATTTGTGTTGGAGGGGTGGTCGGTTTACCAGTTGGATTGCCAGGGTTGATGACACAGATTGCCCTTGGTGTGCAATGTTTCTTGGCCTCTGCTAGGGACCGCCTCAGCTCGCTGGCGTCCAGGCTCCAGTTCTTGGCCTCATCCAGGTAGTAGTTTATCTGCACTCCCCCGAGGTCGGCCAGGGCTGCAGAGTAGAGAGGGTACTGGGGTTTGGAGATCATCACCCCCGTCCTGGAAGCACCCTCTCCAGAAATAAGAAGTTTCAACATGGTCTAAGAGAAGGATCGGGGGGGGGGAGGAGAGAGAGGAACCATTAACAACCATAATGTACTCCACATGAGGAGCAGGCCCAAGTCCCAATTGTGCGTCTGGTTGTTCTCACCGTGATGGCATCACTGGCTCCAGAAGAGAGGTAAATGTTATCCGGGTTGGAAGGGATGCCATCACGTCGCTCAATGTAGCGAGCCACATCTTGTCTGACCAGTTCAATACCCTGACTCATACTGTATGCACCTAAGACACACACACACACACACAGCAGAGACAGGCCATGAGGCAAGAGGAAACAGGTGTCTCTACCACATCGGTTCCAAGCCACCAGGCCTGAAATTATTTAGAACAACCAAAAGAAGAAATGGATACATTCTGGTACAGATTAGAGACTTCAGTGAAAAGTATCTCCATTTTGTATGTGTATCACCTCTCTCAGTCATGCTCTGTTGGTTAAAGGAGCCCAAAGCAACATTAGGGCATCAAAATGGAAATATTCTGGATAAGACAATCTTTATGATATTGACATTTACTTCACCAAATTAGCACATTTGCATCATTATTTGATACTTTGGGCGTTAATAATTTGCTGTTGCATTTCTGAGTGGAATTAAGGTTGCTTCTTGTGAACAGCCATGACAGCCTTCAACACTGTCTTCGCTTTGAGAAAAAAAAGTTGCTGTCATGACAAGCAATAGCTAAATCATGTCAAGAATACCTTGGGTCAGGCTGGCTGCCTTATTGCAGGAAAAGAAGACATCAGTAATTCAGTGAACTGGCTGGACAATTACAATGTGTGCACTGTTACACACATGTAAACACAAACAGTACCCACGCAAATGCAGGTGTCAATCTAACAGAGTAGGAGGCAAACTCTCACCTATGCTTCCTCCTCCACAGGCCGCCAGGAAGCGCCGTGCTCTGCTTTTGGCGTCCTCTGGAAACTTGTTATCCTCCAGAAGTTCAGGATATGCGCAAAGTGCTAAGACCTGAAGAGATTGGGGTAAAATAATATTAAAATGATAGTATAACAGCACCAGATTCTATAACTACAATCATACAGCACGTGGCTCTTGAGCTTAAGCTACGTGTTGACACACACCTGTCTGAGGAAAGTGATTGGCCGTTGACCCATGGCATGGCAATCCCCAATATTGGCTCTAAGGACTTCTGTAAATGGCTTCTTCACTCCCTGAAGACAAATTATGAGAAAGGTGATCTGAGAGTTGGTTACAATGCAAAATAAAACATAAACAGTATTTGACCATGAGTATGAGAAAGAGAAGGAAGGCTAGTAAACAGACTTACATTACACTTTTAACATTATATCCTACTTCGTTCTACTGGAAATAGAGCATGTTGGTGAGAGAAATTCAGAGTCGAGAGCCCGGTTAAGATTTTGGCATTATTGTCACCAAATTCACTGTAAGGAATAAGTTCTATCCCATCTACCCTGTGCCTAGAGCTTCCAAAAGGCCTGCTACATGAGAAAAATAATGTTGACAGTTTAAATGATTGACATGCCTGTGAGGGAATGTGGCCAAGAATGTAAAATAATACATTTAAAATAGTTCAGGAATTGATGTCGAAATGCAGCAAAAATCTTAACAGTTTCTGGTGTCAGTAGGAAAAACAACATTATAACTTTCCCTAAAACTATGCAGCACACCTTAATGTTTGTTAAAGGAACCTAAATTTGGAAACAGGCTCCTTTTGTTGAGTCTTAATCTGTTGGTATGTGGTAGCGAACCCCTGTATTATCCCTGAAACCATGCCCAAATCTAAATCTAAATAATTCCATCAAACGAACTTCATGAAAAATGAAGGGCTTGTTCCCTAGTGTTTCAGCACCTGCTTTCTTGGGAAACAAACACTGCATGACTACCAATCTTGGGAAAACTGCAAATGGCCTGGCAGTTTCCGGTGCAGTCATAATGCTGTTGCACGTCAGGGATGCGTCACGTCATGCAGGATTATACTTGCTTGCACCTATTCTTCTACAGAGATTATCCCATTCAATCTGATTCACCAACACTTAAACTGCATGACTAGAACTCATAGGTCACAGAAAAGACTACCAGAGGTGGGAAATATTCTGCAAATCTGTATTGCACAGACTTAGACGGTGTGTGGATACTTTATTACAGTGACTTTCAGTACGAAAGTAAGCTTGTCCCTCAATGTTTAGGCCTATTTGAGTATGCTTTTGTAAGGCGCGCCCTACAAAATCTCTTTAAAAGGGACAAATGTGCAAATAAATAACCAGTGGTGACTGACAATCAATTGGAATAGAAGCCAGTAGAAACAGTAGTTCAGCTGTCTGATTTTATCACCAATATATCCACAGAAATAGCAAAGCTCTTAGTTTTGAAAGGAGTGCTATATAAAAAGCTGACAAAGACAAAAATTAAACACGGATACTCAAAAATAAGACGTAATAACTTATACAAGTTATTCAATTAAATAAATAATTTAACCAGCTGTTTCCCACTATGAGCAAAGTCAGTTCATTTCTAACCCAGTATCTTCTGAAAAGGAAGACGAGGTGAGAATTGAATCCCTCTCCCCACCATTTGTCAAAACAACATGCAAACTTGTGCCCCTCAAACTGCAGTGGCTCTACCCTGCTGTGCCATCATTGGCCAGTGTCTAGGGGGAGTGTGCAGACTTTGTCCAGTTGAAACGGGAAGTTCGCTGTGTTTGCATGGTATCGCGTCTGCATTGTTTGCGAGAGTATCCTGCTCACCTTCGTCTGTGACGAGCAGAGGCACAGAGAAATGCAACTTTCTTTTCTGCCCTCTGCCATAATAGCCATAGTTCATCTGTTGATCCTATTCAGGTTTGGCTTATACAAGAGGGGACATTTCCTGCTAGCCTTCCGCAGATGAATTTAATTCTAAAGTCTAAATCAAATATGACTTAAGTGAGGAGCTTGTGCATTATCTCCTTCTCTCACAAACCTCTGCACTCTGCACACAAACAAACTCACACAGCTCTCTCCCTCTCCCATACAAACACACACACACACACACACCCTTATGCGCACACACACACACACACACACACACACACACACACACACACATCTATGCACAGACACACACACACACACACACACACTTCCATCGCCTTCCCTCTCATTAGCTGCTTTGTGCGGCCAGTCCCTTGGCCTCTTGTAAAGCTCAAAGCTGGACACACTGGTACCCCTGGCACAGGGACACAGACTCCCCATTTAGGCATGGAGTGACCACGGGTGAATTTAAATACCAGTGTGGGAAAGAAAAAGGCATGCAGGGAAAGAGAGAGACGGACGGAAGGCCAAAGGCAATCTAGTGCTTTTCATAGCTGGAAGATCACATATCCCTCCACAAACCCTCATGTTTTCCTGTTTGCCATTGCAAAACTATTCCCATATTACTTTATTCCATTTCAGATTGAGTGCAAGAGAGATCTAGCATCACGGGATTAATGAGTACTTAATGTTGAAACTTGAAAATTGAATACCTGAGTACTCTGAGCATCCCCTACCCCTTGCTGGTCACAGTAGTCACATCACAGGCATTCCTGCTTTGCCCCATATGACCTATGCATTAGGACTGGCTGATGACATGAACCTCCAAGCTCACTGCAGATGTCCAGCTCACAATGCCTTCATCAGGTCAGGACTCAACTGAAGTTTGTCCTACGAGGCTCAAATCGAAATGACATTCCTTGTGCAAAGGTTCAGTTTGTCCCTGTCTGATGGGAAGACATGTGTATTATTCCCACTGGCTCAAAAAAAAAGCCTGTATTACAATAGGGGAGGGGGTTCCATGCAGGCTAGGAAAGGACAGCCAGTGACAAAGGGTTCCTTTGAAGCTAGTCCTATTGGATTATGTAACCCAAAATGCAATTACTAGGCAACGATTCTCTCATTTAGGAGCACCATACTGCAGAGCTGCCATAGAGCACAAACTATAGCCTAAGGTTTCTACACTGTGCCAGAAAGAACTGGGTTCTTCTTCTGCTTCTCACAGTGGGGTCTTTGTTGAAAATGACAGAGACCAAGAGAGCCAGGGTTTGAAAAGTATACACATGCACGCGCACACACTATACAGAGGCACACCCGCTATCTAACAGAAACACAGGTTAGTTCAGCACAGTTTTTGCAGGAGAGTGTGTAAAAGCCCTTTTTATCGGGTTTCACTCTTCAAACTACTACTAGAATTTGAAAAATGTGGACACACCTTTCTAGCACTTCCATTCTTCCTTCTCAAACTAGTGATTTTGCTGATCATTATGTATTTTCTCTAAGGAAGTGAAATAACCGAAGAAAATTATCTTGACAAAACTTCTGTCTATCTCCAAAAGAGATAAAAAAAAAAAAACAACTTGGCTGCACTGATGAGCACAGTGAAAGTGGTTTGTCCAGACATTGGTCTTGAGTTGTACGATGGCACAAGTGCACTTTGCAACTCTTCTAAACATTAAATCCCAGTTGAGTCCCTCTGGAATCATTAACCAACAATGCTTTTTTGTGCGGTCAGCAGGGATGTGCAACCAGCTGTGATGTACAATAAGTAAGCAATGACAGTTGGGGAGAATCACTTGGAAATAAGAAAACGGGAGTGGCTTAGCAATGACAAGGGAATGAACTGACAGCTGCTGTGTCATTAAACCCCATAAAGAAAAACAGAACTATACTAGTCTGCAGTGGATCATACACAGAGGCGGTGTCTTCACTGTTTAACGTAAACCTCTTGTGATAGGCTACTTGCATTCGAGTTCTCTGGTGGCAGTCAGTGCACTTATAGTAGAAGCAGCATTAATATCTCGTACAGTCACAGATCTACTGTCAACAGAGTGAACAAATATTGTCATGACATGGCATGGCATGACAGAAACCCAACTAATGAAATGAGTCCAGTGGGAGGGAGGCATCATGCGCCCATTATTTACAGTGGAAGGGTATTCCGAAGCCAAGTTTAGAAATGCATGTGGTAACCAGAAATATTTCACATTTGTGTTATACTCTGAAATGGAGTGTGTGAATATTATTCTGGAATAGAAAATACTGGTAGAGGCAAAAGGCATCATACCTCATATCTTCTCTCAAACTCCAGGAATGGCATACACTGTCACTCAGTACAGATAGATTAATAAACGGAAACCAGTATATTGACAATGCAGGATTACAAGAACACTTTACGTTAATGTTACCTCTTTCAGCTCCTTCTCGATCTGCACAGCCCGCTGGACAATAGGGCCGCGGACTGCATATTCAACCCGTTTCACGTTGGGATTCATGGTGTCTAGGGTAAGCACCCTCTCCGGGTGCAAGACGCCGTTTTCTGTCATTTTCCTTGTGCTGATATCTAGTCGTGGCTTAGATGGTCTCGCAGATGCACTCCAAAGTCTGAGACGGGAGAGAAAGGAATGGGGAGAATTTTACCTTTCAAAGAGTTTGAATTGGTGAACTTCACGTAACGTACACTTTTGTATCCACAGGTTGGCAGTCTAGGCACACCGACGCATGCACTCGTGTTTTTATGCTGTAACTGTTTGGGGAAAAAAAGCATTTCTGCGATCAGACAAAAGTTAATTCACGTGTTCACAATAGGCATTTGGTTAGGTTTTTCGCTTGTAGCCTAAACTACAAGGTATCCACCGAGTTTGCTTACCAAAACGGTTAGACGCTAAAGTTAAAACACATTATGTATTATGTTAGCCAAATAACGTTAGCTAGTTAGTTAACTGACAGATCTCTTGACAGACTACAACGAATATAAATTTAGTGAGCTATCCTAATTGACGGAAGCCAAATCAATGCCAATAGTTAAAAGTTACACGTTTCTGTTCGTTAACAACACAGCTAGCAGCTAACAACATTAGTTACCAAACAGTTTTTGGAAGGGATGGGCGCAGCTGTCACGGTCCTATTGCAGTGTGACTGCAGACTCTCTTCGTGTTGACAAATGTTGTGTCTTAAAACTTGTAATTGGGAACGCTTTCCCTTATCCCCTCCCCAGTCAACCTTCGACAGTATGATGATGCCCCTCCTACTACATGCGGTCTGCATCTAACGGCAGTGCCAAATTAGGTCACTATACAGTATAGTATACGGAAGAAACAGTTACTTCTAAAAAAAGAAAACGTTTTCTAACTTTTAACTTCTACTAACAGGGAAAAAAGAGGGAAAACAAGAGGGAAACAAGGGTACGCTGGCCTTACTTAAATAGCTGGCGTTAACGCAACCTACGGTAAGTGTAGCTTAAATTATACATTCTAAACTGTTCTAATTTAAAAAAAAAAAAAAAAAACTTAAGCATAGCTACCTTGACATCGGAGATACTGTACATCTGAAAGTCATCTCTTTATGTAGGGTATTAATTGGCAATCAATATTAAGAATAGCCATTGAACAACAAGACAACAATGGTTATGAATCCAGAGATTTATGCATACATTAAGCAATAAGCCCCAAGAGGCCGTGGTTTGCGCTGATTTTAGAACAGGGAGTTGTTAGGCACGCGAAGTATTTGTTTGACGTCATCATTATCAAACTTTTGAATTTAATTACTCAGGTGCTAAGTTCTACTGTCGGCAGTACGTTCATGAGTCATTCAACAAAATAGCTTACATAGTAGGCCTATTTGTCATCCTCACTGTTGTCAAGGTCTTAAATTAAACTCACAAACATAATACATAAAACAATAATACATAAGAAACAAACTAAAACAATAATACATAAATAGACAAAAACATCAAGAGACAGATAACAATTTCCAGAAAAAAAAACATCTGTTAAAATAGTTTCAAATTGAGGCAGGTTGTGATCATAGATTTGAGTTATCCATTAATTTAAGAGCATGTAGAAGATCATTCCAGGAAGTCCAAGCAAAAGCCAGTTTTGAGCAGGTTTGATAGGGTTCAGCCGACATGAAAAGTGCTCCGACAATCCTTTTATAACTATTCTTAGGGAAGATGGATTTGCTTATGTAAAAGAAGCCAATTTTTTGGTGCAGTTTACTGACATGATTGTGTATATGGTAATCAAATGTACGTTTCTCGCCAAGCCAGATGCCAAGATTTTTATTTCCAGTGACTCTCCCATGTTATAGATCTATTTGCAGCAGATATATGCAAACTGTTATAATCAACATTTGTAGCGCTAGTAAACCACATTATTTTTGTTTTAATAAACTTACTTGTACTAGTTTGAGATTAATAAGAGCTTCCCGACGAGCATTTAAGGAAAGTTGCAGGTTCCCAATGGCAAGTTGAACAGAATCAGCAATACAATACACAATAGTGTCATCAGCATAAAGATGGACTTGACAAACACTCATACATGGTGAAGTCTTCCAACAAGTCCAATATTTTCCTAGGCCTATAATTAATACCTCAAAGGCCATTGTCTCGCTTATACCTAGGATGCTGTCAAAGAAAGTATTCATATATTTTATCATGAATATTTTGACTAACAGGGAATGCTCAAAACTTCCCACAGAGAACCAGATCAATAGAGCAAGAATGTGAAACCAATTACCTCAAGGAATGTTCTTATGACATGACAAGAAAAGTAGGTCATACCATTACTTGAAACTGACTTGTTGCTCTGGTAGAAGTTAGTTAGACATCTGCAGCTGCATATTCTTACTCCTATATTGTGTAACCACTCATTTCAAATAAAGGAAACTGTTTGAGAAGGACGGCAGAGGCAATTTGAAACAATTGACCTTCTCTGCCGGGCCCGGGCGTAAACAGTCTGAGTAAACTCTACTCTGGTTTGTGGTGTATTTATTCTGAGAAAACATAGTAAATATTCAGGATTATTCCCTGACAGCTGCCACAGATGTATTTAGGAATGCATGCAGGTATAGCCCACAAAGGCAACATGTTTCAAAGCCAACCTGTTTGTTTGTAGTACTTTTTTCTTAAATCACAGACAAGGATAACATTGGATAGTTTGCTTGGTAACAAAGGATTCCATAATTGCTAAGTCCAAATCCTTTAGCAACCTAGCTGTTAGCTTGCTAGACAGTACATTAGTAGTTTATCAAGTTCTAGCTCCATATTCCACTATGTCTTATTGTCCTTAGATTTTAAAAGCTTGGTAACAACAAATACCCCAATTCTCTCCATAGCTCTGCATGTGTGAGTGGACACGTATTAGGGCTACATCTCCTTCGAGTCTACCATCGACTTCCAAATGGCAGGAATGGATGACACAAAAGGGTAAATACAGACAGGACACAAAGACCACAATTAATTGCACTGTCCTGTGTGGTGGGCTAGGCTATCCTATCAAAAGGCCTGACTGTTCATGCTAAGCGAGGGAGAACTGGGGGGGGTCAACCTGCAGGTGATAGCCTAATAGATTAATGTCTTTAATGTCCATCCACTCTGGTTTCTCAGGCTAATTCCCTAAAGTTGCCAATGTTATTCTGTTTATGAGAGCCATAGGCTATGTATGGCAACATGCTGTCATTTAAACAGGTCTCAGAAGAACAGCTGCAGACAACCAAACTAATGACAACAACATATAAACATATAAACTAGTTTCATGTCTATTGTCATTGTGTGAATCAAGCCTCAACCCCAGCATGCACATGGCTAAGTCTCCTCACAGTGGAGGAGGCATATAGGGTTACAGCCACAGCACACTTGCACAACCACCCTCCCCCTCTCTCAAAAGTTATAGACGCTACTGCCCTTTCAGAAAAACAGGTTCAGACTGGCTACATCCTCATCATGGTAAATATTCCCTCTTAGAATTTCCTGGTAGCCTCCATCATTATTGGAGAGCAGACAGTGCAGATTCTCAGATTCTGGGGCCTGGTTGCCTGCATTTAATTGATTCATAAAAATGGGGGGGGGAAAAGAGGTAAGTATAAAGGTTTTGGCAAAGAAAACTGTGGGTGGTTAGAGAGGAAAGATGAATGAAGGAAGGGTCCAAAGTAATAGCGGGGAGAGGTCTTGTCTTACAACGTAACAAATGGACAGTAGCTCTCCTTTAACACTGGAATACTTTTCCCTGTTAAATTACAGTAAACTGCTGGCAGCTACAGTTGCCAGCATTAAACTGTTATTCTGCAGTGTATATAATCAACAACAGTTTAGTAAAAAGTATTACAGTACTGTACTGTCTAGAATAAAAGCTTTACAGAATAATACTGTCAGCAGCTTGGTTGCCATTTTACTGTCATTTTAGTGTTACATTAACAGTTTAATAGTGTAAAATGCATAAACATACAGTAAAATGTGATCTTCACATTATAACACTGCTGGACTATAAATGATTTTAAAACTTTAAAACTAAAATTCAAAACCCTGAAAAGTGTTTGCATCGATATGGTCCAGACCAGAGATAGCCTTGGATAGCATTCAGTAACAATTCATCAGTATCAGTATCAAACACATTTAGTCACCAATTTGAAATGTTCTGAATTTGCATGTCCTAGTCCATGTACCCTGAATTCAGCTTCCTATTTCTTGAGCTATGACAAGAGATGACCATATAAAATTTAATTTATTAAATCCACTGCATCAAACACATTCAGTAGCTAACAAATATCAAGTCATTATCTTCTTGTAAAATCCAATCCATAAGAACAATTAATCGGGTCAAAATGGTACTCAACAATTTGTATACAACTTGCATACCATACTTAATGTACCCTGTACCCTGCCTTCAGAGTCCATCTTTCATGAGTTATGATCATGTGCAATAGAAAGCGAGTGAAGAACAAACCTGAACAAAGAACAAACCTGCAACTGCACCACCGACCCACAACAGTGCTGAGACTCCTTACCTTAAAATGAACATCTGGCTGCAGTGAGGGCTATTCCTTTGGGAAAGTAAGGTCGTGTGTGAGATGTGCTGTGGGCTACATAAAGCCCCACTAACAGGCCATCAGTAGATACTGAAAATGATTGGAGACAAGCATAGGTATAATTGATAATAGGTAATATTCAGTTAGGCCTGTACTTGAAGGGGGATACGTTCCAAGATCTATGGCTAGCCAAGATTGTGGATAGTAGCGAACACCATACAACTTATTTGTGTACATACGTACATACGTACATGGCTATGATGAAGTTTAATTCATAGATTACACAATTAAGACATCAGCAACAATAACTAATAAAAAAACAAAACAATTAGGCCTTTAACAATATGGGCCTACTGTAACAAAAGTACTGAGTTTCTGGCGTTTTTGCTTAACCCTTAAAAAGTACGTTGTTGTCTAGGCCCTACACAACATTTTTACCTTTTCTCTTCCTTCCTGTCTTCCGTTACAATCTAGGCCCTCCCTTTAATAAAACGTGAAGGAAAGAAGGACATAATGAAGATGGAGGACGAAAGGACAGATGGGTTACTCTCATTTTCTTTATTTGTCAATCATCCCTTCCTTCCTTCATTTCTTTCTTATGTTGTAGCCCACATGTGTCAAATTCAAGTCCTGCGGGCCTGATCAGGCCCGTCAAGCCATTAAATCTGGCCCGCCAGCTCCTCAGAATGTTGCAAAAAGTTCCATTGATTTGAATGAGCAACGGTGACATTTTATTTGGTTTGCCTAATTTTCCCTCAGGATTAATAAAATATCCATCTATTTATCTACCAGAGCTTGTCTGCCGCGGCCGCTGGTATGTCGAACGCACCACTAATACTGCAAGTCCCACAATGCACTGTCCCCGTGTTGGTAGCATACGTTGATTTAGGGAGCGCTTGCCCCACTGTCCGGCCCTCGACTTACACCCATTTTTTTTATTTCGGCCCTCTGTGTATTTGAGTTTGACACCTCTGTTCTAACCCCTGCCTCTTAACAAAAAAAAAACATTAAAGAAACTAGGAAGGAATGCAACAGGGATGGAGGACAGACATACATGAGAAATGAGGTGTGCTTGCTCACTCACACAGCACGTTTAAGAGACATCAACTACAGACGACACAGCAGTATCACCTCTTGCTAGACTTATGGGACCTGTTACATACAGCATAGAAGACATCAATGACTTTCAGATCAATTAAAACATGAATTGTACTGTACGTCATTTTTATCACCGATCCAGAGTTCTTATAATTTCTACCTACATTGACAGACACATATTTGTTTTGTCTATTATGGCAATAGCTTACATCACAATTGCCAAGGTCCCATTAAAATCCATAAACATAGAATAAATGTGTTATTATTGTGTGTTTCCCTGATTCACAGAGTATGAAAGGAAGAGACAGAATTACAGCAAGGGCTACAGTCTTTGGAGATTTTTTACTGCCGACAGACGGAGAGAGAGAAAGCGTTTGCCTGCAGTCATCAACTTCCTTGACATTTAAAACATTTTGTTAGGAAGAGTTTAGCTGTGGCAGCTAGCTGCTCCTTGGCTTTTTCTCCAGTTCAAAAGTCTCTCCTCTTAGTGATCACCCGGGGCAACAGAGTCCAAAACATTACCCTGCCAACCAGTGACAAATCGTCCTGCTGAGGAGGTGTAGCCTACATACATACATACATACAACACACTTTTCTATATTGACAAAAAGGTAGTTTATATTTCTTATCAGTTGTGTGACAAACTCATGGAAGGACCATCATCTTTTCATCATCATCAGAACTTTTGAATCTGAATCTCTGAATGAGATTGGCTCCACATGTTTAGATATTTGTGTGTTGATTTTGATCCTAAATTGTGATTTATATAACATAGATAAGATAAGCTTTAGATAAGATGTTTAGGATATAAACTATATTGAACCTGAATTTAAAATTATATTTACAAGACATATTTAAGTTACTGATTGATTGATTGATTCTGAATCGTTTATGTCTTTGTTTAGATAAGGTCCATAAAGTAGGCCTATGCAAGATATCTTACTGGGTTTTAAATTGATTTTTTAAAATGATTTATTAAGTAGACTTTAATTTTATTCTAGCTCTTAAAACTGGGGACCGAGCTCACAGGGTGCTATTTGATATAATGAAACAACAAACATATGACGTATAATAACCCGCACACAAACTACACACTGCCTATTTACCCTCTGTTACACTACAAATGTTTTATCCTGAGCTCTTCGAGCGGATTACTCCTATCGGTGAATATTCTTAATCACATTCGAGCCTCTTGAACAAACTCGAGCAATGCATCAATTATGCTAACTGCCCAGGGAACTAGACACCTGTTTAACAAGCCTACGAACGTCTACACTTTTTCATTGCCATTTAATCACAAGTGAGTAACATTTTAACGTCTTCTGAATAACCGCCCTTCATGATTTGGTTTGGTGATTGTTCAAAAGGCCTGTAAATGTTAACCAATCACCCTTCGTATCGTGATTAGGTGACACATTTGGAACACCTGTGATCATCAGGCGAGAAAAACACCCTTTCATTAACTGTTCCTTTACTCTGTCTTTTATAAACAGACCAACATCAAGGACCCTGAGCAGTGTCAGTCTGACGACCTACTGAAAATGATCTTGTAATGGTTAGTCATTATTTAAATAAAATAATGTAACGTTAGCTGCCAGTCAGAGCAACTGCAAATTATATTTTTAGCTTTTTTGGTTCATTGACTTTACTTGTCTAAAGTAGGAGCATGGAGGACAGTAGCCTACCTTCTGAGATGCAATTCAAGAGTTGAAAACACCGTCCTTACTGATCTGTCTGTCTGTCTTTGCCTCTCGTTATCTCTGTCACTCTGCTCTGTTTTAAGAAGCCGTTATGTGGTATTTGGCATTCAAGAACTACGCTGGTTGCATCATTCCACCACCACCCTCAGCCCCCTCTAGCTGTGGGAGCAGGGGGCCTCCTGCTTGCCCTTTGGCTGTACAGTGCTGGCCATGGTCCATTGGTATCTGATCCTGAGACGGTGTTCTAGCCTGTGAAGGGAAACACTCATAGCTGCGCACTGATCTGGGGTCAGACCAGGTGTGGGAATGCAGTGAGCCGTGTGCATTCAGGACACACGAGGGAGATACCTGATCTTCGCCCATGTAGGGGGGACCTGGGCATGTGATGCGCCCCACTGACGTTCTCAAGTCTGCTTTCTACGCAGTTCAAGTTGTTCTACGTCTTGACTGCCTGAAGGAGATGCCAGTGGACTCGTGACAGATTCTTGTTGCATGCACAAAAATTGTCCACGTATTTGCGTTTGTGCATCATTTTACATTACATTTAATTGCGTTTATTCTAAATGTATTCTGTGATTTTACACTTAAATATCCATCATTACAAACTTCAGTCGTAAGAAGAAAAAAAGCCATTAATCACAGCATATTGTGTGATTAATTAGTTGTAAAGAAATACTACAGCAAAATTCAAATGTAAAATAAAAATACACAAATGCATATGCATGAATGAATTTGTCCTTTTTTTGGTTGCAATGACAAAGGAGAGATTCATTCTAAAGCTGCTCTCAGCCCCTTCGTCTCTTTTATGCCTCAACAGCTTCCACAAGCTAGGGACAACTGGCCGTCACAGCCAGCATAGTCCAGGGGGGTGACTCATAGGTTCAGGGACACAGGCCAGTGCAACTAAAAATAGCATGATTTAATGCCCTGCTTTTCACATTGACCGTGCTGGTCAAGAACTTGTTTAAGGCATTAACTGGCTCATGGACTGTCAAGTTTCTTCACAGGTTTTCTTTGTCTTGCAAACAAGTGTCCCAAAACAGGATCAAGACGTGAATCTGGTTGGTTCCAAATACTAATTCAGTATGCCCTAAGGGGGCTGGACATATATTTTTCTTATTAAGTACAATCGTAACTGCAGGTTAAGTTGCATTTGTATAACTCATCATTTATGATATATAATGAAACTTACATCATGTCAGATTCATCAATCAGATTCATAGCCAGGCATGGCAGTTGCTTAAAGTCACCACGAGAGGGCAATGTTTACCTCCTCATGAGAATTAATTCTTACACAATAAAACAATACATCTCATGTAGTGAGACACTACTTTAGACATATAATCATAGAAATATAAAGCACTATTAAATGAAAATGAATCAGTTCTCAATTTGGCCCATACTCCCGAAGTCAGAACTACTCTCACTTTCTTCAAAAGGTATTTAGCTATTGGGGGTCAATGGCAAACAATGACCCATGTATCTCTGTTGGCAGTCACTGGTATAAAACAAACTCATACAATGATTCGACCACATTTTCTCTACAATGTAGTTGACAAAAAAAAAGGGAGGGGGGGAGGGGGTTCAACCTGTTAACCTGCAAACAGACATGATGAAATTAATTTCTCAAGCTTTAATTGTGTTTGTGTACTGTGTAGTCACTGTGCATAGAGAGCTGTCGATGCTTGGCGCTCATTAAACAAGTGTTACACTCCAATTGGAAATTGGTGTGTGTCTATAAGCTACTTTTCACATAAATGCAAATCATAAGCGCACTAAAGTAAAAGTGAAAAAGCATTTCCACATATTATTTATGAACAGAAGATGTATAATTCCATATGGCCACTGTCTTTTTCCTCACAGTGATTTATGTTAGCAGATCTGTTATTGACTTCACTACACCAATAACTTGAGAAAACCAAAACGGAATAAGAGGGTTTATTTGACAAGCTTTACATGGATGAGATTAGTACCTTCATAATGAATGTTTTATCCACCTTCATGAACACCATATGACTATTACACTAACTTAGATGGGTTGGTAAGATCACCTTCATGGACACCATATGAGTACGACAATAACTTAGAGGAGTTGGTAAGATCACTTTTCAAAATAGCTCTCTTGGCAGACACAGCATAATTTGCTTTTATCTATAATCACAATGTGTTTATTGTTTGATAAAAAAAAACACAAATGACTTGTACAGGCATTTTTAGTGTGCTATATACCATCTGCACTGGAGTTCCCAAAGTAGCATTTTTATGTGAAATCCAAGCCTTATTATTGCCACCTGGCACAGAGGACTGAGAGCCAGAGGTTGACAGATACAGTCCCTATATATCGCTATATTGACATCATCTGAGCACATCAAGTAAATGGCAATGCAAGGTCAAATGAGTAAGGCTTACATTGACACCCCCACAGCGCCTGCTCTGTGCCCTCCTACAACAGGAGTGTTCAGTTCCACTTCTAAATAAATAAAATAAATAAATTATAAAGGTAGCTTTTAAATCACAATTAGGCATGATCTCATTTTAGAAAAAGAAAACTCGATCAACATTTTTACCAAATCAATTCACCGGCTGTACACATAAATCATAACCAATAATTTGAAATAATCTAGGCATTAGGAAATATTTGACAAACACTGGGGTTAGGTGAAAATCTTGGAAAGCACTTTTACAAAGAAATCTTGTATAGAGTGAAAAACCCTTCCATTATTTAAGGATAATGTTTCACCCTTTAAATTGTACATCTTCATTCATATTCATCCTCTTATCAAAATCAAATAGCAACTGAAAAAATACCACTTGCCTTCTGCGCAAGAGCACAATCAAACAAAGTGTAATCATACATGATTGTCTGTTTTGCAATTAAAGCCACACATGGAAAATATTACTTTAAAACACAATGATATTATTTACTCCAACATAGCATTCTTCATTTTAACACAGTAAAGTGCAAAATTTGTTGAGTAGCCTTTGTGGAAGGCTTCGACAAACATTTGGGATTTCCTTTTCAGGTAAGATGTCGAGTTTCCTAACCCATGCAAAGAGACCCTTGGACTCGAGCCTTAAACCAGAGATTTGGCCCAAAATATATATTTAATGTAGTTAAATGGAGTATGGAAATGGTGGTTCTGTTGGTCCTGCCCGGGATGAGCGGTCCTGGGCCTAGTAGCCATAATGGAATCACAGTTTGTGCTGAACTTCACTCATTAAGGTTAAGTCTAGAAAAATGTTTTAAGGCTTGTACGAACTTTGGGATCAAAATCCCCCAAATTAAATAATTCTAACAAACAATACAGTTAGAACGACTTGAAGAGAGAAAAACAAAAAAAAAAACATCTGTATTTCCATTATTCCCAACCTTTGACGTGCAAGTATGCGGTTTGATAGCGTATGCCTTGCTTTGTTTCAAGTGCGCTTCCCATATACAATCTCATTTTTCAGCTCAAATGTTCCATACACTATGCAAATGTCTCTTAAAAATGTACTTGCATATGTCCATGTCCGCCATAGGATTATGGGTATTGCCTGCACAGCAGTGATGCTTTGTGTGTATTTGGGCATTAGTGCATGTACGTGTGTGTGTGGGGAGTGTGAAGTGTGTGGTGTGCGTCTATGGTGCTGTGCTTCAGCAAGGCTCATCAATTTAACAAAATCGACAAAAAATCTTCTAAAGCTCACGCACATTGTGTGTGCACTCCGAGCTCTCATGTCTGTGCCATTTCTCCCTCTACATCAGACCACAGCAGGGCTCCTTGGTGTTGGGCGAATCCTCCTCCGGTGCGCGGAGTTTGAGGAGGGGCGGGTCCCCGCTGGCTGGTGTGAAGTAAACACTGTTGGGTGAGATCACTTCCTCCTGTGGCCCCACCCCTTCCTGTGTCTCTGGAAGCGTGGGGTCGAAAGAAGCAGGGGCAGATTCCTCCTCGGCGGGCGGGGACAAAGGCGGAGGAGGGGCGGGGTGTTTATGGAGCTTGGCGGCCGCCCGCTGCCTCTTGAGTTCGGCTAGCGTTTGGTGCGACTTTTCCCGAGACATGCTGTCCGCTCGATCGCCTTCGCCCAACACGGTACCTGAAGGGGGGGTCAGCTGGTAGGACGCGCTGCGGTCCATGCGGCCCCCTCCACGCAACTCTCCAGGCACAGAGGAGGACAGGGAGGTGGCTGCTCCTCCGTTCCCAAGGACCCCAGAATCCAGAGGCCGCTCCCCATCCTGGCCATGCAACCCTGCGGCAGAGCTCGACGCCTGGTAGAAAAGCACAAGGGCACCCGAGAAATGAGTGGATTCTTTTATTTGAATGCGTCACACTGATCATGATTATGGATGTGTGGCTGTGTGTGTGTGTGTCTCTCTCTCATCATTAAATCTTAACTGATCTCTGGATGCGTGCCTCACTCTGATGGTATGCAGGTTGACCTGCAGACGAGTGTTATATGCATGTTATAACTGTTCAAATATAAATGTTTGAGTCTGTGGGTCTAACGGCAGCACATGTGCACTGTTGCACATTATAAGATGTTTCGGAGAGAGAGAGGTACAGGTGTGGTCAAAGGCACTGAGTGCAGAGCCAGGCCGGAGTTCATTAGAGAAACGTTTGGTTAAAGCGGACCAAAAGCACTGCCGTGCAATCCCTTTAAACTGAATTCATCAGACAAGATTACAGATGATGCATTGGTGATATCTCTGTGGGTTCTGAACAGCGTTCGCCAGGGGCACTTTTACAAGGAATAAAAAGTGCTTATAATTGTAGCTTGACATGTTTTACAGTAAATCAGATAAATCAGAATTGGGCAGTGATGGTTTGTGAATCCAGTGTGCAAATGTTCCCTATCAGTGAAGTATATATATTTCACCACGCCTCTACCAACAATCCACACCTCTGCAGAATTTTCACATATATCGTAACTAAGTCATTTTCGCCAAGTTGTACCACCAAAAGCGGGCCCCTTATGTCACACCCAAAGATCAACTAATAAAGCTGTACATGTTTTTGTTTTGTCTCACCATCGCTGGATGCTGGTTGAGCTCAGCATCTGTCTGTCTGTCGTCGTCGTCGTCAGGAGGCTCAGGCTGCCGGCCTCTCTCCTGCCACACCTTAGCCTCTTTCCGATGCTCCCTTCTGTACAGGCTGGAGCGCTCATTCACACTCACACGCCGCACAACCTTTCTGCTCCCACACAACAACACACACAGGTCAACAACAATGAATGCAGATCTGCAGACATAAACATGACACATTTCGATCAGCCTTGCAGAGACACCAATTTATTAATATCCTATAGATGCAACAGTAAAACATTAGATTGTGACTAAACTCCCACTGTAGCCATTTTGAAGGTTTTGGTTTTTCTGCTCTTACCCTCTGCTGCTGGCGCTGGAGGCTCGTCTCTGTAAGGAGCCCTTGTGTCGATCCTGACTCTTCATGATGGCATCGTGTTTGTGCTTCAGGTCCATCATCTTGGCCCTCACCTCCTCATCTGCGCAAACATCTACAGAAACATCAACCACGTGAATATATAGCATTATCCACAAATCTCACATCTGCAAAGGCAATTGTACAAACCCCCCATGTTTGCAGAACAGTTCCAACTCAGGCTAAGCTTCCATAAACACATTTATTGAAATTAAATAAAACAAAAACTTATCTTATTGGGTCCCAATTTTAACTGGGGACAAAATCGATCAAAACCTGTCCAGCATTGAGTTAGGACGCTTAAACAGACAACTGCAAAATGGCTACACAATGGAATCCTATGAAGCAAGCATGCACTGCAGAAAATTACATGTTGGCATCCCATTCAGTGCCTGTAGTCCAAAGCCCCTCCCCTCAATAATCGACTAGAGGCACTGAAGGGGATACTGCGTCAGAGGCCAGAGAAGAGAACAGTCAAATACTGACTGTACAAACTACAGACTGTCATTTTCTGTACAGTAAGTGAGGTAAACTGATGCAGGTTCATCTCTGAAGAGATCCTTTCGATACCATCAGACCTTCATAACAACCTTTACGAGCCTGCCAGTGGTGTGGTGTGCATTGTTTTTGTCCCTAGGGAAAAATTTGGACCCAAAAATATTGAAAAGTAGGGCCCAGGTTGAAGAATCCTGAGGTTTCCCTTCTTCATATGACATGAGTGAGTGGGGTTAATCAAGGCTTTCCCCACGGCCATGACAAGACAGGTACGGGGCCTGAGGCCAAACATGATCACAGACAGACAACTCACAATCAGTTCTGTGCTGATTTCACATGGAATAACATTCTTATGGGCTTCATCTTGCAATGGCCCCATGACTATAAATAAATAAAAACCCTGCAGAGACTTTTCTATAGTCTGTGGCACATGTATGCACATGGTGGAGACAGACTTGAGCCAAATGTCTGTGCCTCCCTACTGAGCTGCTCTTACCCAGGGGCGTCTCCTCCAGGACTGATTTGGCGCTCAGGTTGGCCCCGTGAGCCACTAACAGCTCCACCATCTGAAGCTGAAACATAAGGATGGGAACACCACAGTAAGCCTCTGTCTGATGATGTGGGTGACAAAATGGTTGGTTTAATAAGGACATATTACTTAAGTGACAAACATTCTGTAATATTAAAACAAAAGATATTTAAAATCCCTACAGAATATAGTATTATATACTCAGGAAATGACTTGTATACAAATAAATGAATACATTTTTTTTTTTAAATCAGAGGGGTGGATGTTTTTTAAAATGTTTTTATTCATGAAAATAAATCCTGAGCCACAGTGGGCTATTTACAGTGGACTACGAAGCCATTAGTCTATTTTTTTACAGCTGTTAAAGCATGCAATGGCTTAAAAAGCGAACATAAAGCCCAGATGTGCATTGCAGGAGTTAGCCAGCTGTTCGTTTAAGACATTACTATGAGATTTGTTTCTGCACTAGAGGTTACTGAACTGATTAATCAAAAGAGTGCTTCAATTTCACCCTCCACAAACTGTTAACCAGGTAGCTCTCTAGACAGCAACTTGAATAAATCAAGCTTAGAGATTTGGTCAGAGCAGATGTTGGACATTCTAATCATTAACTTTAAACCCTTGGTTCAACACACCGGGAATCGACCCCATTCTTAACACTTATGAGTTAAAACGCATATTTTAACATTTGACTTGGCCTTGTTATTTGTTAATGCAAACTTGATCATCACATCACCAGGGATAAAAATAATAATTCAAAAGAGGAAAGATATATAGACCAGAAGGTGGGGGGAATCCCCCTCATTCCCCATAGCACTCTGTGTACACTATTCCCTGATGACCATGCTAACTGCGGTTTTAATTTGGGTAATAAAATTGAATCGAGCTCTGCAAATGTGTTGCAATGCTCACCTGTCCCCAGCAGGCGGCAGCATGGAGCGGCGTCCAGCCATCGCTGTCCTTCTCCTCCATAGGGAACCTGTGCTCCAGTAGAAGCTCCCCTACTGACACATACCCATTGGCGGCCGCAACATGCAGCTAAACACCATGGAGGGATTAAAAGATATCCTCAAAATCAGTTACCTTGCAAGAGAAGTGAGCCTTGCCACACCTTAATTCTGTCAAAAAAAATCAAGCACATACCAATGTGGCCTCATGCTCGTCCCTTGAGCTCAGGTCTCCTCCACTGTCCATCAGCGCCTGAACATCCGTCAGCATCTCCCTCTCCCTCGCTCCTCGGCACTCATCAATACGCTCCTGTGTAATGCCTGAGAGGGGAGAGTGAACAGTTCCACAGAAAGTATGAAAAAATCAAGTTAAAAGTGAGCCACCTCATGCTTAATATGTATCAGTTTCTCCTTGCCCCTCCCTTTCCCCTTTGTGCAAAATAAATGTCCATATAGTTTGATAAATTAAAGCAGGTTTAATACTTTAGTGGATGTGAGGGCGTGTAAAGTACAGGGGCAAGACTTGCCTCGCTCTGCCATGACCATCTCAATGAGTTCCAGAGTAGCTTCGTCCTCACAGAGGTCATAGGGCATGTTCCCGTCAGCGTTAACCGCTAGCACGTCTGCCCCACTGAGAGAAGCCAGACACAAACACACGCAGACACGAAACAAATATAAAATAGTGTCAATGTTTCGAAGGCAGACTGAAAGCCACTGAAACATCCGTGAGAGGAGAGATAAGATCACACAGGATGCAGACAGAAACACACAAATTAAAGAGAGGAAATGTACACCAAGTAATCAGTCAGACACAGGCACGCTCACAAAAAGAGGTGATGTAGGCATGTAGGTCTGATATAGGTAAAGTAGACTTGGACAAACAGAGAGGAGATGGGAATGTTCACTCACGCCTGCACCAGCAGCTGCACCAGCCCAGTATGTCCACAGGTGGCAGCAGCGTGTAACGGGGTCCACAGCTCGCTGTCAGAGGCGTTCACAGTGGCGCCTGCCTCCAGCAGACACCGCACTATGTCCTCGAAGTCATCTATACAACACTGCACACGCATACAAACAATCATGTCTTCTGTTTCAAAATGGAAAAGGTCCTGAGCATAGACATTTCTGTAGGTACTAAAAGATAATATAACAGTAATGCTGGTTGGGTTAAGATGGTGGTCACAGAGTAATGTAATTGAAAATGCAAGAACTATCTATGCTGTTTAATGTAAGCCAAAAGCTTCCACAGCCATGTTTATAATTAACCTTTTTAATTAAGTGACAACCAACTGAATTCTAAAAAGCTGTCAAATGTATTTCATTTGTTTAGAGTAGACCATTTGGTCATTCATAGTCTGACTCGAATGTATCCAGGAACCAACCAATCATAATCCCTTCAAGCCTGGTGTGGAAATCCACTTGTACTAGCAGTGTACTAAAATTATAAATAGCATTTGCATAGGTCTCCCCACCCTTCTGCTAGGTAAACACCCTGTCCACTTTTTGGACAGAGGGAGCATAGACAAACCCACACAGACAGGAGTGAGTGCACTTCAAAGGAACTCCCACTCTGGATTTGTAAGTGACTGTTTTGTGTATGATGAAGCGTTACGTTTGCCACAACAGAGAGAGTCTGTGTGTACAGGGGTGCGTCAGCACGGTGTTTTCATTTCACAAATGCAAGGCAGAGGCAATACTAGGATGAGGTATGAGGTGTGTATTTACGTGTCAGACTGTTGAACAGACTTAGCAACTGTGTGGATGAACAGTGAGCTTTCTGAGCGCTCGCATTTCTTGAGGGGAACAGTGTGAGTAAGCCTAGGCATGGTAGACATAGCACTGAGAAGGGGGAGAGCAAAGTTGTGAATCAACAAGGTACTGTAGGAAGTTTTGGAGTTAGTCTGCCCTCCCTTCTCTCTCCAGTTTCTCTTCAATCCCCTCATTTGTCCATTAAGGAAAGTACTGTACAGCTCTATACATGTACTGTAGTGGGTACCCCAGAGTCTGAGGCCCGAGAGGGGTAAGGTGGAGGAATAAGACCCGCTGTTAGGTTGGTCTCATGCCATGCCAAGGGACAACGGATGAAAACTAGCTAACCAAGCTAATTCTGGTGCATTTACATTTTCTGGGAAATGTTTATCAATGTACACCCTCCCTTTTCAAATAAAGGCATAAATAAACATCTGAAGCTGTGAAAACCACAACAAACTCATTCTGTAATTATATAATGTACTCAATTAACAACACCTGATATGGGAGAGCATCTGAGTGAGTGAAACCATATGTAACTGGAGAAGAAGCCTGTATGGCCTTGTGTCTGGTGACATGAATTTAGGCTGAATGTAAGTATGTGTGCATGTATGTCTGTGTATGTACCTGGTGCAATGCTGTGAGCCCATCCTCATTGACCAGGTCTGGACTGACTCCACTTTTCAGCAGTTCCCTTACTGAAAATACAAAACAAAATGACTGCATTATTCACCTCCATCAAGCCACAGTAGGCACAAGATGAGTCATTAAACCCAATCATGTTCTCCCTCTAAGCAGCTTGGAACAACAGCGCCATGGGGAAAGAAAACGTCATGTCTGATAATACATTAATACTCTGCTGTATGAAATGAGAGCCATTTCCTTCCAGTGTGAAGTTTGTTTATAAAAGGACTGTGTGCTGTTAACACCAAGGTTGATACAAGTCCAATGTCAAGCTGAGCAGAGCCTTTCCAAAGTTCAACGATACGGAGGGCAATAAGAAACTCTTCAACAGATATAGCATTAGACTCTGCTTACAAAGAGCTTGGTTATGTCATGAAGAAAATGTTTTTTTTTTCTTCTTTTAAACACGTTAAATGCTGTCTTTTAAAGTTCCTTCCTTGTTTTGGATACACCATCTGAATGGTTAACATTTTTGTTTTATTTCAGGAACATGACCTTGAATGCCTTGTATTTGTGTTATTTCGTATTTGTATTTGTTATCAAGTGTTTTGTCTTCAGTCCAGATGCACAGGTCTGTTTGATGATGGTTGCTTTGGCAGAACAAAGGTTGAAATGGAACCAATATGCTTTTTAATAAATCAAATAAACAAGAAAAAAAGCTGTCGATATTGCTACATTTGTGACATTTTAGATTTCTTTCTTTTAATATCGGATGGTAATTAAAAGGTGCAGTCTGCAAATCTAATTCCATACACTTTTCAGTGACTTGCTCCTCATGGTCCTCTAGCTGTTCCATTCCATTTTTGCACTAAAATAACCTCTAGTGTTTCTTAAGAGTCCTGGCTTTCTATATGGGAAACACAGTGGGCCGGACTGAGCCATAAACAACCCTCGCCAATTAACATGATGTCTCAGGAGAACAGAAGGGAGAGGTGTAATTCTATTGGTCGTTGAGCTAAAATAACAACAACCCTTCACGAAAACCAAATCACTGACTGCATTGTTTTTAAAGAAGACATACATATGCAAACTTTAAAATGAATTATTGGTGATATGTTAATTCCATTAACTATTCCTTTAACTTTATCTACTAGCTTAAACAGGGCTTGGGTTTTTGATCACAGCAGATCAGGTACTCCAAGGAACCGTGATCACCTGAATCAGGTGTGTTTGCATAGAGCTGGATAAAAACTCTTTAACTTGGCATAATACCCTGTCATTCCCTAGGAGCAAGACAAGATGATCCTTTAAACCTGATCTGATGGCGTTCCTTGAGCGCTACTCTGTACAGGCCAACCCTTGAGGAATAATCAATTAGCTTGCTGGCGCACTCAGCTTCCCTGGTTTGGTGATATTTGACCCAGGTTTGTCAAAGCATGCTGAATGAATGAATGTATCCACAGGGATACTGCTCTGGATCTCCAGCCTTTAAGGAAGGCAATCCCATTCTTAGTAAGTTGTTGTGCAATCCAGTGCTTAAGTGGCTAATTAATGGATTTGATAAACCAAGGAATTCCAGGATTAGGCCTCCATGTTCTTTTATTAGTAACTAGCTGATGGGGGTTAGGGATAACCACTTCATCATCTAAACAAAGTGGAGTACTCCAAGAATAAAAGACCTAACTGGGGCGTTATTGTTAGATGAGCAGTATTTAGATGGGGCTTCTTCGACATTTACTCACCTTCTTCTAAGTCATTGCGTGCAGCTGACTCTAGCAGGGTGATATTATTAGGGAAGACGACCCTCCGGCTTTGCTCCTTGTCCTTCTTCTTGGTCTTGTCTGCCTTCTGTGCCGTCTTACCCACCCGGGCACCCTCCTTTTCCATTTGAGCCCAGCCCTTCAGCTGCTGAACGCGGCGCTTCTGAGCGTGCTTGAGACGCTCCGTAGCAGACAGACGCCCAATAGTAGCCATTTCTGCAAGCAACTCGCCGTGCTCGGCCATGACCTTCGGCCCGGTCTATGGCCCGACGAAACCTCTCCTGCCTTGTCCTCCAAACTCTTGACTACAATTATGTTGAAGAATTGAATCGATTAAAACATCCCAAAGGTTTAACAGCTGAAGTTGTCGTTTTCCTTGGAGACCTTCAACTGCAATGTTGACACCGAAGTCGGTCTTAATCCACCAGAGAACTGCCCTTAGACATCCAAGATCGATTCAAACCTCCAACACTATGGGGGTCACTATGCTCAGGAAGGAAGTGTTTCACAGTTGCACAAAACAGGGAAAGGAACAGGATTCAAATGTGTCCAATATGGAAGTAATAGAAAAACATCAGCTAAAAGGTTAGTTGGCTTCTCCATGCCCTAACAAATACAAGTGCCCAATAGAGTTTGTTTCACGTTCTCTATTTCCAATACTGAATATTCAGAAGGGTGACACCATTTCTGGTGCCATCAGATTCGAAAAGCTCAGATTCATATTGCGGTTATGTTAAGAGGCACACAGTCGAATTTGAGTCCTAGTATAGCTGTGGAAATACCAGCTATTAAGCTTTCCTCAGAGGTATAATCCATTCTGGATTAATCAAGCGTGTTTCTTTTGACGCACAGTCACACACCATTTTCCTAGTTTTCAAAAAGCTCCAGGTAATACTGTGGTACACCTGCTGCTCCACTTCAGACTGGGATTCCAACAGGCATGGAGGGACGACATCCTGCGGAGGACTGATGGTGGATCTGGGGTGGAACTCTGCAAGCCGGTGTTCACAGAGAAATTATGGTATTCCAAAATAAGATCACATGATTTCACATTTAGATTTTTTTTTTGAAATTCAAATATGATGAGTCATTATTAGTACTATCCACACCTCAGCACATCCTAAACTGAAGGAGAAAAGAAAGCAAAGTAGGAAAATGGCCTGAGAAAGGACAAAAATGCCTGGTGAGTCAGTCAGTTGTTCCTTGAATGCTGGAGGCCGATAGGTGCAGCATCAGAGTCCAGGTTCAACAAGTCACGGTCCTCCAGATGACCTTTGACACGTGTCCAGAGCCCTGAGAAAGAGAAAGAGAGAGACTTAGATTGTCATATTTATCTAAACTAAACTAAGCCATAGCCCAGAAAAGACAAAAGCTGGACTTCGACCACATCTGCAGGCCTACAATTTTACTTTAGTTACACACACACACACACACGTCTCACGTTACAGAGTCTATGCAGGTAATTATGTGGACAGCAATGGGAAGGTTTACAACGGCTGTAAATACTAGACATTGTGTATACAGCAATCCTCTTTATCATTTCACATCTATGAGCTTGCTTGCGCTCTCTGTACCCTCTCTTTAGTTTGTGGTAATAGGAGAAGGGGCAGGCTTTCATTAATGATTGACTTCTCGAGCAGCACCTCTGCTCCCTGCATGTTTAGTAATGAGGCAGTGTGTGTGTGTGTGTGTGTGTGAGGGGAAGGGGGGCATTCCTTAACATACAGCTTCACCTCTCACCAAACCTCACCTTCCCCCCAATTATGAGTAAGGGAGGTGGAGCTCCCCCTTCCTCCCTCTCCCTCTCCCTTTCCCTCTATCAGAACTCCTCACGCGAGCCGTTCACTTCAGGCTTTCCATCCATTATTCAGCAGGGCAGAGAGGGAGCCGGTGGAAGGTCAGCTAGACAACTGTACAGCATACCACATATCTCTGACGGCAAACCAACACACCGTGTGCGCGTGCTCATGGAAGTTGGGAGTGTATTCATTTACATTACTGAAGAGATAACAGTGGGGGAGGGTCCAAGTGTGAGGGGGGCGAATGGCTCCGTGGATGTATGGAAAATATCACAGCTTACATCTATATCAGATAAAGGCCTTTCAACCTCTCCAGTGACGTTAACGTACCGGTACGAGGATTGTTCGGTATGCACGGCTCAGCATGGCGAAGCTGCACTGAAACTATAGTATCAGAGATCCCAACCATTTCCCAGGTTTTTGGTTACATAGACCCAAGCTGCTGGCTCTGATGGCTGCGCTTACTCAAGCATTACCAAAGACTGGCTTCGGCGTCAGCATGGCTCCTGCTACAATGTGATGCCAAACTATATTTAGGGGTTGACCTATTCTGTGACGGTACCTACAATGTAAGGATTTCCTCAGATTGAGTAAAGTGACCACTTGCTAAATGCCATCACCAGAGAAAGACTTTTTTTAAGTACCCCCATCTTTACACATGAGCAAATTGTCTTTAAGGAAGTTAAACACACCAGCTCATGACTGGACTATGCCTTGAGAACACTCACCGCAGGTGAACAGTCTGTCCTGTTGTGGGAGTATCCAGGGTGCGATTTGCCGGGGGGGATGGGGGGGATTTACCCCCCCTCTGGTTTTTACATCCCCACCTCAGCTGGATGAATTTCATACATGGGGGGG